>NC_143019.1:90822761-90977761 GCF_055824585.1 Amblyomma mixtum | reverse complement strand
CTTTGTATGGTCGGTGCCGCAGACGCATAAGAGCGGGTACATAATTTGTAACAGCAAATGCCTTGTCAAAGTCACTAGAACTTTGTTCGCTAAAGCTCATACAAAAATTGCACAGCCAACAAAAACAACCTCTCGGGCGTGTGTCGAAACAAAATAACGGCTATGCTGTCATCTCCATTTGTTGGGGTCTGGATCAAATCTTTATTTTTAGTGAACGTATGGCCTGCGCGGATAATGTGTTAGCTCTGTTGACTGTTTATGTCTATAGATGCAGTCTAGCCCGTAATATTTATCGTGAAATTTGCAGCTCTTTATCAAGAAATTTCTCGACATCTGAACCATAAATACTGCGCGAATAATTATGGCCAGGACTGCAAATACAGCTTATCGAAACGATAGATTTTCTTAGATATGCTCGTGAAGTTTTGCCCATCTTAAATAATCTGGCTACGAACATCCAGAACAAACTCCTATTGGCTCCATTACGTCCATCAATCTTCAAATTAATGCACGCAAATCTTGACATGTTCCCGTTCCCAGCGACACAAGTACCATGCGCTACCTCTTGTTCTGTCCATCTCACAAAGATGGAACGACCTTAACATTGATTTTTCTCTCGTGTTGCCAAACGACAGCCTCAGTAGCAAAATGACGCACTACAAATGTCTCAATCAATATCGCCACAGAATTATGGTAAGCTGATAATGTGATGAAACTGATCCAGAGTAATGTGCAGTATCTTACGGAATCTGCGTGCATAAGTGATCTTTATGCTATTTTCTTGAACGCAACACCGGTAGTCGTTTATGGCGACTGGAGATTGTTCCAATGTAGCTTTTAGAATGTTGCACAGCATTCCGCAGTCTGGGTTACAATTCTTCGTAGTGGAGAGCTTTATGTTCGCGTGCTTTTCAGCTGGACATATTTTCCTCGTTGAAGTTCAGTAGTGATGAATATCAACGCTTCTGAGAATACGGCATCGATTATGATGGCATCGAGATGAATCTCAGAGTGTGTGCACAAAATCGTGAGGTCTTGTGCTTTGTGACACCCACACATAGAAGTTAAATGGTAGCTTGTTTGCTAGCTGAGAGGGTCATACTTCTGCCTACCACTTCCTGCGCAGTGGAACGACATCTGGGTCTTAGATACTTGAGTTGTTTGGCTCAATCTCTAGTGTCTTGGCAAAGGATGCAAATATCGCACTTTTACTCACTGTTATCCGCTTCTGGATCACTGTAGCTCTCAAACTTCTTAAAGTACGGCAACACGTCTTTGTAGGACCAATTGCTTGCGCCGTGATTTTTCTCCCACAGGTCGAAGTCCCTCCTATTGCCCCGTACGAAGAGCTGAAAGTTGGTGACACTGGACCCACCCAGAGCCTTGCCGCGAGCCCAGTTGCACCTCTGGAAAACATACATTAGCAATTGCGTCATCTATAATCTTCTTTGCCACCACTGGTCTTGATAGCTTGTATAAATGTTTGTTTTCCAAGGGCTTAGAAGCCGTTTACCTTTCAGTAAGATAACTTCTTCGTTAAATGCAATTGAACCCAATAAGCATTCCCCAAAATCGTGCTTTTACTCGTGCACAGAAACCTAGCCAGGAATACAAAAGAGGAAGGATTTATTACTTTCATGGTATTAGCGGGAAACGGGAAACATCTGTGAGTCCTCAACAGTTACCGAAGTTACCATAATCTGAGACTGGTCAATAACGGCAAGAAATTAAAGCAGCGAGGACATACACTCTTGTCTTGACACTGGCTAGAATGACAGGGCAACCTTGGCATGCGAGAAACCGCTATTAACACGGTACGTGTGCAGTTGTTGGTCCCATTAAACGTCGGGCTTTCCGGTCATTCTCAGCAGCTATTCCATCTTAGGAACCGACCGGTTTTGCGTCCATTTGCACAGAATTTCAAATCTTACACGCTATTGCGGTGATACCTGCAAAGCTGCATGCACCTCCCCTCTCCGCGTCCCCTTCAGAGTACCTTTGTTTTTAGAAAACGTCATACTGCATTTGAAGCGCATAGATATCGTTGAAGAAGGATGGACAGGTGGGCGAGTTGATAATAATTCATTGTAGGTGGTACAGCGCAATATAGACGACGTACAAAAGCAAGAAGACAACACAGACGCGCTCCGACTAGCAATAATTTTTTTTCTGCGAAGATCAAGCATTTATACAAGGAAATCACGTGACAAGACAAAGCATCGAGCACTTTTACAAGCAAACTCAGGAATGTACCACTAACGCCACTCATCTGACGTGTGGCAAGTCCAATCAAAAGCCAACCCCTTCACCCCCCCCCCCCCCCCCTCCCCTCGTTCTTCCACCCCACCTGATTATACCGAGCCAAAAAAAGTTATTTATTATCTAGAAATGAGACCTCTTTATCAACCATCAAGGAAGGCTGGCTGACACATTGTGACTGCTTCGCTCTGATGAAAAAAGCTTCTATTTATTTCCTTGGTCGTCCTATTCAGATGGCGACCCAAAATCTTCGCTTTGCAACCAAGGGGCGGCACTTTTATTTTTCTTCTTTCCAGCAATCGTTAGAGTGGTATTTTAGATGAGAATATCTGTCATATAACAGTAAACTGGGGCGTTCAAGCAAGCGGATGTTAATGCATCGATTGGTTTGACCTATGCGGACCCTCTTGCATGATAGTGGAAGTTCATAAACTACTGAGCAATCGCAGTTCATCAACCTTAACCTGTGTGAAATCTGGCATTTAAATGGACTAACTTCTATTACCTTTTTCCACAGATTTTATACAAGTCAAGATTGGTGACTGTGCCTGCTCAGTAGTTTATGAACTTCCACTGTGATGCAATAGGGTCCACATAGGTCAAACCAGTCGATGCTTTAACATTTGTGTGCTTGAACATCTCAGTTTACTCTCGTAATACAGATATTCTCACCGAAAAGACCACTGTCACGATTGCAGGAAAGAAGAAAAGTAAAAGTGCCGCCTTTGGTTGCAAAAACGAAGTTCTTGTGTCGTCACCGGGATAAGACGACCAAGAAAATAAATGGAAGCTTATTTCCTCAGAGCGAAGCAGTCGCAAAGTTTCAGCCAGCATTCCTTTTTATTGCTTCATAAAGAGGTCTCATTACTCATGACTTTTTTTGGATTGGGGCAACCACGTAGGGTTGGTGGGGACGAGGAAGAGGCTTTTGGCTGGACTTCGCCACACGTCACATCAGTGGCGTTAGTTGTACTTTCTAATTTTGCTTGTCAAAGTGCTCGATATGTTCTGTCGTACCACGTGATTTCCGTGTATAAATATGTGATCTTCGTAGCGAAAAAAATGTGCGATCTTCGTAGGGAAAAGCGCTCGTCTGTATTGTCTTCTTGCATTTGTCCGTCGTGTAGTTCGCGCTGTACCGCCCACAATGGATCGATATCATTTTTATCTTTGCCTGGGATTTCGTCCGCATACATTGGGTATGCATCACTCATTTCTGCCACATGGCCCTTTCTTCGGTCACTACAGTATAACACAATTGCCGGTCTTTCTCACGACAGCTTTTCGTGCAATTCTCTGCTGACTTATTTCTTATTTATTATCTTATTCGTTACCTTGTGCAAAACACGCACAAAAGTGTTATGTTTAAATTTTTCTGACACTACAGTTCTCTTGAACAGCTTTTGACATGTCTATAACAAATATCTCTATTCGTCGTGGTAGATAGCATCTTCATGTTAGCAGGGTATTATTTTCTGAAAGTTGCAAACTTTCGCGTACTGACGTTGTCGTTCATGCCGAGGCAGGATTCTTTCTGTGGCTCGGTGCGGTAGGCCCAGTCGTATTCTCCGTTGAAGTGCAGCAGTGCAAACAAGGGCACGTCTGTGGCCGCGTTTTCAGCCCCACCAGCTTCGATTAGAAGAACCGTGCGGTGGGAATCGGCCGACAGTCGGTTCGCCAGCACACAGCCTGCCGTTCCGCCGCCAACTGCGCTCGCATAAACGTAAAAATAAAGAGAATAAACGGTTAAAACGAATTCAGTGCTTTTTAAAATGACACTCAGTAGATCCCCATCAAATTAGTGTTCTCAGTAAGAGTCTTTTTTACTGCTCTTTCAAGGTATCTGCCGGTTTTCGAGTAGAAAGAGTCGCATTATCGGTGAGGAATTCAAGCTTCAAAATTTTTCGTTCCTCAATTTAAACGCGTGGTGTATAGCACGATAACCGCCGGTTTCCAGGATTTTGACTGGAAGGGCGGTAAAAGACAGCCTTTGGTGTCGATGCACGCAGCTTACTTGCGAAATCGGTCGATATTGACATTTCTGTTATTGCTTTTTGCAGCTTATAGAAGCTCTATTTTCGGCGAACGTGGTGTCTGCATGGTTAGATAGCCGTAGTCTATAGACAGAGGCCAAATTCGATTTCTCAGCACCCTGCGTTAATACCACAGAATTTCGAAGGTCATATTTCCAAACCTACAGAGGTGTTGGCGCTTAATCTTTGAAATCGCAGAGCCAGTTCTGTGACTTATCACCGAGGCCCATAGCCAGAAAGCTATGAAGCATGGGTGCCACGATAGACAACTTTGCACGTCAACAAATTTTGCTTTTCTGCGATACCCAACCGGCCTATACACCAAGGCATTTTGAGTCCACCTTTACATTGTGATGCAGTAGTTGTTGGCTAGCTAAAGCAGGTTGTAAATTAAAGTACTCAGTGCGCATGTGCATTAAGATACAACCTCAAGGACGGTGGCTGAGAGCAGCTCAGTTAATCTAAATACCACAACTTGAGCTGTGCATTGAAACAGCTATTCGCAATTTCGCGACGGGCCGTATCACATCTACCTCACTCCGCATCCTTCAAAACACCCCCCTTCCGATTAGAGAAGTTGAATTGATCTGGGTCCCGGCCCACTCGTCTAATCCGAGGAACGAGGCGGCTCACGCGCAAGCCCGAGGATTCGTCGACCGGGCAGTGAGCGCGCCCTCCGACCCGAATTTCACGAGGGACGGGTTAATCTCATTTCATGACATCACCCATCACTTTAGGCTGGAGAGGCGCGCATATCCCCCACCCCAAAAATCGTTAACAAAAGCGCAGGTAGTTATCTGGCGCCGTCTGCAAACACGCCCCCTTCTGAATCCGGCAGTGCTTGCCCTCATGTACCCTGGCCAGTACGACCCAAACTGCCATAAATGTGGTGAAAGGGCCACAAACGACCACATTCTATGGAATTGCGCAAATGATCCGCCTCCGGAAGAGTTGATACAGCTCCCTTCTCTCGAGTGGTGGGAGGCCGTGCTGGTCAGCTCCGACCCCAAGATTCAAATACGGGCAATCGAGTGCGCCAACGAATTCGCCGCTAGCCATGGGCCAGCGGCCATCTAGTACGTGTCTCCACAACCTGCTATCGACACAATAAATGTTTTACAATCCAATCCAATTCAGGTATCTTCACATTAGTACTACAACTATTTGTGAACCTAAATATTAGCCTAGTTTAAATTATTTCATCATCGGTGTTGTTCGAAAACTTTGCGTGCAATGGTACGCCACAGAACTCAATGCACGTAGATCCGGCTTACCTCAAGGCTCAGTTAAAGTGATGGATCTGTATTATAGTCACCAAAAACAGTTCTTTTGGTCACTCTTTGTGAGCGCGAAACCAATCAGCTTCGTCGATCATGAGTGTCCGCCGCTTCACAAGAACAAAACGCGTTAACAGTACCGTTTTCGCAAGGAAACGTTCAGGCCTTTATTCCTTCCGTAACCGTCCAAGGATGATTCCTGCTAACGCATAATGTCGTGACCTTGATATTTTTACATTCTTTATAGACGGCTTATTTACAGCGGTATGTGGGGCTATAAATTCAATTTTCAACAAAAATAATTTTATGTTGCTGTAGTTCTGCATTCCTGATTTATTAAGCGAACTCCTCATCGACTTTCGTTGTTATGTGTACATTAGAAAAGAATAAAACGGATAATTTTCATGAGGCGGCGGTACGCCTTGCCGGTGCCGTTGAAAGCGCATATAGAGCGAATGCCCACGTCAGAAAGTTGGTTGTTCGCGCTTTCTTGTCATCGGATATCTTCTGAAGAAAGTACACCGGGAAAAAAAAAGCATTCCACGAGCACATACAAGGCGCTGGCCGGATCTAAAGATGAAAAAAGGAGAAAAATTTCAAGTATTCGCAACATTGCAGCGTTGTGTTGGATGAGGAGGGCGCAAGCTATGCAGTAGAGATTAACCAATTTTAGCAACAAAATTAAATAGCATCTATGTTTCAGGGCTGGACTTTTAGGTAAACAAAACTGCCAGGAAAACATCACGAAAGTTGCTTTAAAGGATGTTTGTAGACGGAAATTTTGTCACCTAGAAGGCACTTTATAAATCTCTCAAAGTTTTGTAACGCAGAAAATTAACAGTTGTCTGATTTAAGCCAACAGAAAAAAACTGCCTTTTTAATAGGATGAGAATTTTACAGAAATAATGTAAATAAAGACGGAAATGAAGTTATTCTGAAAAATAAACCACTCAGAAGGTACCTTATCAGAAACAATTACTAAATCTCCTTGATTTGTGAAATTCTTTTTCAGAAACACACAGCTCACTGCTCCATATGATAGATATAAGTATTCTTTTGTAAGTTCTAACGTAGAAAAATTAAGAATATAATCTCATGAAAAGAAAGTAAACCATCCCTGAAAATGTAATAGAAATTTGTCCAGCGGCTCAAAAAGTTGGCTGTTCAAAATGCCATCCCCTTTCACAACGGTGGAAACGAATACCGATATGTGCAATGACCTGCTTTTAAATATTTTTGCGTTTCTTGCAGTGATCTCGTGACATTTTTTTTTACATCTGGCAATTGGGCTGTGCGATGAAAGAAGGTTCTTTTCTTTCGTTTTCGAACAAAAAAGCTAGTAAACTTTTGCATATATAGCTTTTCCTGCGATACCCCCGTGTGTGTTGATAGATAGATATATACTAACAGAAAAGGGCCATTGTATACGTACCTATGACGTAGTCATATGTACTCTTGATATTTTCCGTATCATAACTTGAAAGCTCTGGGCTGTACTCGCGCTGAAAAAAGGAGATGACTGCGGCGAGCATGAACACCGGCCACTTGGGAATCAAGAATTGCATGTAACGGTGGGGCGGCATCTTGGGTCGGCGAAAGTTGGCACAGACAGTAAGCTGCTGCCGAAGACGGCGAGTGCGCAAAATGCCCTCTGGCCACGCATGTATCAATTCCAAAGAAAATCTTCGCACCGAAAAGCCTCCATGTCAGGTGGGAGAAGTGCGGCCTAATATAGAGACAAGCTGTGCTTACATCTCGCACAATTGCTCTCGTGGTCTTTCCCTCCAGAGCACGAAAACGGCACCGACAAGTTCCCCGACTACGTCTGAGCTCTTTCGGAGTCTTTCGAAGAAAACCGTGAATAGCCCAGTCGGCAAAATATATAAACATAGATTGGTATCCTTGTCTTGTTTCCATTGTGAGACTTGCGGCGTAAAAGAACAAACCGCCCTTCAAACGTCAATATTTGTTTCACTACCGATGGGAACATGTATATGTTCCAGTCTGCAATGGGCGTTTCTCTGTGAAAGAAATTTCACTTCCCGCGCTAGGTATTTTTAACGACCCAGAAAACATCTATTCAAATCAAGAACAGGAATTATTGCGTGTGCTTTTTTATTTCCTGAAAGCAAGGTTTATGTCCATCTCATGCATTCTCTGTTGCTGTATGCACTGAGAACAACGGCCTTGCCGTTTTCGACTGCCGTATTTCACATAGCGCTATAGTCGCTGAACGAGGTGCAAGAAATGTCATCTCACGGTGACAGACATAGTGCCACTAGCTTTTATTTACTTTATCGCTGGTTGTCATTGTACCGTTTAAAAGACGACGGTATTTTTTTTTTCACGAAGGATAGCATTACTTCCTGTTGGCATTACCATAGAGCAGGGGTTCTCAAACTTTTTTGCTTGGAGGAACCCCAAAAGCCTTCAATAAGATCCAGGGAACCCCCCCCCCCCCCCCCTGCTTTCACTTACCATCAATGTTGTCGAGTGCATTTTTGCAAAGAGAGAGTTGCAAAAGTTAAATGTTTATTGCACAGATTAATACAAATACTAATGTGATGGGTGGTACTGCTTCCCTTTTAAGAGCAAGTCAAAGCGTGGCTCAGTAGCACTCAGAGCCAGTCTCATATCAGCTGCCGGGTCAGAGCCGGTGAGGGTTCTCGCGGAACACAAGAAGACAGCCCGCGGAACCCCTGTGTTCCGCGGAACCCAGTTTGAGAAGCCCTGCCATAGAGAAAGAAATGTAGGGCTTGATAAGCTGGACATCACTCAAAGAGCTCAATGTGCTCTCACAAATCTCTGCTCAAGGCCGCACATAAAAAAAAGAGGAACATTCCTATATTATTTCCGTTGTTGCGCTTGCTGTTTGCTTCCTTAACGCATTAGTAGAGAACGGCCAACATGAGTAGTTAAAGTTCTTAAGAATGTCTCAAGAAAAAATATCAGTTTATAGGAATGAGAAATAGCTATTTAATTTCTAAGCTCCCGGGAAGGCTTACGACGATTGATAAATATGGTAACGGGGGAATAGGGGGTGTATTCAGATTTACGTGCTTTGTTTACTTAGTTGTGGAAGTTTTTCAAACAAGACTAAGGGATTTAGGAACAGGAGATAGGTGCAGGACTAAATTCTCTTGTTGCGCGTTTTCACATCGACTAGGTCATTGATAATTGGTGGTTTTCCGACACCGCTCCACGAGATGAGGCCGCATATCAAACGTTAGGCTTTTTTATATTTACCGTATTAAAAACTCTCGCCAGAACGCAGAATCAACCGCTGCACTTTTGAATGAGAGGTGGATGCTATACACCTAAACGATCGCTGCAATCACTTCCTATTACCGCATCATCAAGATGCGTGCACTTGTTGTGCGAGCATTCTGACAGCGTGCAGGATATAGTGGTGTGCGACAGCATGAGGCGCAGCTACTAATAGATTGTAAGGTCTCGAAGTGGCCTTGAAAAATGGAACTAGAAAAGAACAAGCCTGTCAATGAGTAAGCAGTAATTGAGAAAATATTGTAGTTCAGCATTAAGCCGCTCAACAGATATTGCGTTTTAAGCAAGAAGATTGTTTTTAGTGTCCAAGCAATGAATCAAAACCACAGATATCGTTACACAGTGCGCCATAGAAGTGATGGGTAAGACAGCTATCAGACGCCTGTGTTCTTTCCCCGTTTGGGTATATGTTTGTACGGCTTGTGTTATTCAAAGCGAAGAGGATACATGTACGATTGTTCAGGAGACAAAAAATCTTCTTAGGGAGCCGTCAAAGCAAGGTAGATTTTAACTCTGTAGATAGATTAGAACTTGCACACCTGTCAAAGTTACTTGGAAAAGTACCAGGTAATTGACGGAATGAAGTATATTTAGACCAAGCTCTAAGAGCAGAGGTATCCTAAAAGCGGCGGAGAAAAACTAGACATAGGCAAAATTTGAGTGCACCTCTTCACGGCTGACCTGGTGCCGGGTTGAGCTGCTATCTACCCTCTGGGATCTTCCCAGGTGTAGTTTCACTCTGATAATTGAACAGCCGGTTACTCCGACTGCCCCAATCACTACGCTGACGCGACAACTACGGCGTGGAAGGCAGGAACGAGAGCTTAAGAGCTGCGCTCTAAAACAAGGCCACGTGATTTTTCATAGTATTCGGCTTAGTTTATGGCGGCTGAACGTCCAAAAGCAACTGAGTCTATGAGGGACGCCGTATAGTGAAAGGCTCCGGAAATTGTAACCACCTCGGATTCTTTAACGTGCACTGATATCGCACAATACATGGGCCACTAGAATTTCGCCTCCATCTAAATTCTACCACCGTGGCCGGGACTGGGCTCATGTACTTCGGGTCAGCAACCCAGTGCCATAACCCCTGAGCCACCGCGCCGGCTATAGTTGCAGTGCGTATAAGATAGGTTCATCGGACAACGGTGTCGGCGGTATATGCTAGGCGCTGAGAAACTGTTTTAAATTTTTAGATTTGTTTTTCTTCATAACTGGCACTAATTTGTTGTTTTCGTTCGGCTACCACTGCCGTTGCAGCTCTCGCACACGAGTACCATTCTGTAAAATGCCGCTGGAGAATGGTGATCTTTGCTCTGCGAGCTATAAGAATATTGAAGGAAATGACTTTGCTACCTGTACCGACTGCTGCCAGAAATATGTCGGAAAATGCGCAGGAGTTGGGGAGTGGAGGTATAAAACTAAGCATGCTGAAGCAAGAAAAGCCCTGAAATGCTTGACGTGCTCTTCACCGGCGTCTCTCAGCAATGGTGGCAGCAGTAACGTGTCTTCGGCCACCTTAAGCAAAAAGAGCTTGAGGAGATTAGGAAAAGCTTGACAAACCACGGAGCAAAAGATGACAACCTTTGAACCCTCAATGAAACGCTGCCTAACATGGAAATATCCGTTCAACACATGTCGGGAACTTATGATAAACGGGTAGAAAGATCAAACAGGCATGACATAGAAATCGATCTTCTCCACGAGATGGTGGAAGATATCAAGAAAAACCACGCATGCAAGAAATTCGAAATTCATGCAAACAACTGAAGGACCTAAGTCAGTACAGTAGGCGGCAGATTGGGCAAATTCGTGAACTGTCCGCGACAGATGGTGAAAATCTACTCGGTAAAGTAAATCACAGTCAAGTAAGTAATAATTGCGCCTCTCCTGTACTCCTCGCCAGCATGCGGTATCCGCTTGATGGTTCCGCTCTGAAGGTAGAGAGCGACCTTCGCGATGTCCCGGCTCCTCTTGGTCGTTTAAATTTTTACAGCAGCGTTCAGGGTTTCTTTCGCCAATGTAAATTACAAAGTAAGGGTTTCGTTGTGGCGGCCACCGAACGAGCCCTTGCAAAGGCGATCAAGAAAAAAAGGCTGACATTGCCAGCTGGGCGTGAGCTGTTCAGTAAGCCCACGGCATGCAGGCGTCCAAGATGTATAAATTTATTTTTGAATCCTGGCCGATTATGCTGCCTGTCAGCATATTTCTTCAAGAACTGACTAACTTTAAGAACGAAACGATTTGAAATAACCCGTTGTTCTCCAAACGATAGGGCGCACAGAAGTACGAAGGGAATATACGTGGCGAATAAGCGACTGAAAATTTATTCTTTGCCGCCGAATGCACCTTGAGGACCAATATCACCGAGAACTTCCGAAGATTTGGCTATCACGCTACACATCGCCTGTCACGCTACACAGAGGGCACGCTGAGAAGTCCCATGATTTTGCACATTTTTTGCGAGCTGCAGGCTTTAAAGTTATTTATTGCACCATTCTCATTAACCAATTTTGCGGAGAGTCGATACTCCACTGTCATACACAATTACGGGTACAAGTGTATGGGTATACAACTTTGAGCTACCAGCATAATAAGTGAAGAGAACCCAAAGGTTCGGTTTTAGAGCGCAGCTCTTTGGCGTCCGTTCCTGGGTTTCGCGTCGTCGTCGGCGTCGGCGTCGGCGTCGGCGTCGGCCTCGTAACCAGCTCCGCCCCCAATGTAACGCTTTTCAATTGGTCGAAATGCTCGTGACGTCACAGTGCGCGAATTTCAAATGGGGCCAATTGTACTTTGGCTAGTAACCATGCAACCAATCAAAGGGATCGTATAGTGATGCTGCAACTAAGTTGGACTGAGTTTAGTTAATTGCTTAATTAATCAATTAGCCTAATTAATATAGAGGAGAATGAAGAGGTCAGAAGAAAAGAAAAGAAAAGAAAGACGCGCGCCGCAGCGACAACAGCGTCCGCGGAAGAAGACGCTGCTGAAAAAAAAACAGATATGTACGAAGCCGCATTCCCTCCACCACCACGCACTTCCCCACTCAGTAAGACGTTGCTCGTTTCATATACGTTGTGTCGAACATCCTAGACAGTTCCAACAATTGACAGGTTAATGACAGAACACGATGGATAGAAATATAAGAATATAAATATGAAATAGCCTAATTAACCTTTCTAGTTAGACCGCATAAATCAATAAAACCGAGAACGAAATTGGTCGAGTTGGGGAATCGAACCAGGGTCTCCGGAGTGCGATACGAGCACGCTAGCCACTCCGTAATGCCAGCTGAATGGTTTGGAATGAACAAAGGCGCGTCTAGCTAATACGGCGTCTTCGTTCACTCCCATCTTCCCCCTTTCCCTTACGGCGAGGTGCAGGTGTCCACCCAGATATGCGAGAGAGATACATTTCCTTTCCTCAAAAAATAAATTTACCGTCCAGCAAGGCGTACAGCCGAATTGGCGATGGCGTTCTGTGGACTCCCTGGCAGCGTTGCAAGACGCTGTCGCGTTCCACTCTTACAGGCGAAGCTTAACATGTTAACCACACAGTAACACACGCATACAGCCAATGGACGCGTCATTCGCTGGCAGCACTTGATTCATCATTCACAACCACATTCTTAACGTACGCTCCCTTGCCGCACATGCCAAGGACGTACACCACGATCACATTCTGCGCCATTCCTCTGTACTTTGCTTTGCTGAAACCTGGATGGATCCCGAAGAGCCTCTCGAAATCATAGATTTCCTATACTGCTGTGGTGCTCGCAGAGACCACAACAGAGCGGCGGGAGTCGCTATCTACTTGCGCACAGGTCTCTCTGCAATACCAGTCGAAATGTTTGGCACGTCACATGAAGTTGCCGAACTGTGCGCCGCAAAGTTGCCCAACGGCTTGCTGGTAGTAGCTGCCTACTTCGCCCCTACCGCACTCACGAAATACGTCGTGCACTTCCTGCAACTCGCATTAACTGTCCATCGATCCACACCGATGTTAGTAGTGGGGGACTTTAATATTGACATAAAGACAAACAGCAATTTCCTAACACTTATGCGGGAGAACATCCCGTTCCTCTCGCTCGTAACGCGTCCCACGGCTGTGACAACCTCGCGAGGCACTTGTACAGTGTTCTGCAACTTTATCGGCACAGGTTTGAAAAATTCTCCCGCCACAACCGTTGGCTCGTTTGTGGTGAAACCGCGCACAAAGCTTCCTTATTGTTGTCCGCTTTAAGGCATACTAAGTATAAAAGTGGTACTTACCAGGTTTGGTCACGCGAGATGCGAAACCAGAAGCACCCGTGTTGAGATCGAGCCGTCGTCATCGAATTTTTGCCGAAATGTACTGGTGGCGCCATCTGGCATCGCTGAAGGAAAGCGCCGAGGCGAGCGCTGCAGCGAGCGTGGCGGCTTGATTTGAATGCGTCGTTCGGGCCATGTCGTCTGCTTAAGCACGTGAATGACGACGGCTCGATCTCAACACGGGTGCTTCTGGTTTCGCATCTCGCGTGACCAAACCTGGTAAGTACCACTTTTATACTTAGTATGCCTTAAAGCGGACAACAATAAGGAAGCTTTGTGCGCGGTTTCACCACAAACGAGCCAACGGTTGTGGCGGGAGAATTTTTCAAACCTGTGCCGATAAAGTTGCAGAACACTGTATAGATCTCGTCTTTGAGAATCAAGCATTGGTGTACCAAGTCGAACATATATCAGTCTAATTCTCCGACCACAAAGCTTCCTTCATGACTGTCAAGAACTGTTAGTGGAGTCTTTGTTAAAGGAATACGTGTGAAAAAAAAAAAACTCTGTGAGAGCGCATACATGTGTTGCTCGATTTCTTTGCCTCAATCTATCGAAAAGGTGAAACAGCTTATTTGCTGCGCTCAAATTTCACATTAGGAAGTAACGTAATCGTCGGTAATTTTTTTTTACTGCCAAAGGTGGGCCGCTCTCCAGGATCTGAATCATCATGGAAAAGCGATGAGGCTGCCATTTAGTCCCTCGGTTCAAATGTGGAATGGCGGAGGCAGATATAAGATGAAAGACACTGTACTTATCCGTTCAAGTGAACGAGCCGTGCTTTGTTATTCGGCTTGTACGGTGAGTTTCTAGTGACCAAGAATGTACGCGTGTCCTAAGCCAGAGGTATGTTCGTTCATGTTATTAACGTAAATAATAACGTAAACAAAAGGTTTCGCATATTACTCGCGATTCTGTGCTTTCTGCAAGGCCCATCCCTACGTAAGTTATTCCCAATAGTTAACGAGTCGCTCATTGTAAACAATTGCACGAAGAGTGATCTTGGTTAATGAAGGGTATGCATATACCTTCCGGTTCTCAGTATCTAGTTCAGGTGCGTTCAACAATTCTTGAAATGCATGAAACTAGTTCTGCAGGGGTCTCTACATTTTAACCCCCATTCTTAAACAGTTTCCGAGAGCGCTCCCTGCAGCCCATTACGCTTCGATATCGCTCGCCTTGCCGTAAGATTAACGAGGCGGGCAAACGGATTACACATCGTTTGTCTCATAATACTAAGAAGGTGTTGAAGGTAGGAAAATTACCTACAGCAGTCATTCATTGAGTTACCAATCTTTCAAATGAATGGGGAACCCGGGTTGCGTTTCATGATCCTTGTAAATATGAAGCTCACACAATGGGTGCCTCAGCGGTTCGGATAGCAAGGTCTGGTTTTATTTTTGCTTTCTCTTGCTCGCATTTTTATCAGTTTTCAACGCTGAGCATTTCGTGCTTAGTTCCTTGCATTCCGCCTTCTCTCTGCTAGTCCCTCACATTTGCATAATTTACAACAAATACTATGCAGGAGACTCTACATTAAAAAAAACTCCTGTTTTTATAGGTCTTCAAGGTAGCGTACTTTGTTAAGTACTTGAAACTCTCGAACAGCGTCGCAGGCAGTTCTCTGAACCGAGGTGTGTGTGAGCGCTTTAGTCATCTTCCAGTAGTTTCCCATAAACTCGACGCTCCTTTTGTTTTCTTTCCCGGTCGCCATTCATACCGAAAAGCGTTCACTGTTTATTTTTTCAAAGATGTGACTCCATGTCGTAAAAAACGACGGTAGGCGTTGCTGCTAAAGTAGCAGCCATTTCTATGCAACGTAATGTCGCAAGAAATATCTTTCTGACGTCCTTGAAAGTCAAACAAAGGAAACAGAAAATGACAACAACAAATGGCGACGTGTCTACAAAAGCGTCACCGCGTGCTGTGCCGGATGTTTTGTGCCTTTCCTATAAAGGAAATATCCTTGTAAACGTATATGTAGCGGCATAGGACACGATGTAGAGGAGATGCGTCGAGAGGGGAGGGGAAAACCTTATTTACAGTAATGGTTTTTCCTGCGGTTTGGGGGCTTCTTCAGAGACGTCTTGGTTCTACCCCCAGGAGCCTTCTCTGTCGAAGTCGTCCGCCTCTAATCAGTGGTCGGTTGTCCTCAGTCCAGGGCTCCGCTGGCCACTGCCGCCCGTTGAGCTCGCTGTACCAGACCTTGTTGGTCTTCGCAGCAGTCGCTGGACAGCAGAGTCTCCCACTGCTCCGCACTCGGGTTTTGTATTTTGGGGACCACGTTTATGTTTTGGCAGGCCCATGTGATGTGGTATAGTGTAGGTTTTTCGTCGCACCAGGGACATTTGTTCGTGTATATCGTAGGGTGCATTTTGTTTAGTATATGTAGGTTTGGGAAAGAGCCTGTTTGTAATTGTCTCCAAGTGACAGCTTCCTCTCTGCTGAGAGATTTGTGCGGTGGGGGATATCGCATTCTTCTGCCTCTATAGTTTTGTAGTATGGCCGAGTATTCCCTGGGTGCTGGCGCGAGTTCCGCGGTCTCGTCGGAAGCTCGGAAAGTAATGTATCCTCGAGCTATCCTGTCGGCCTCTCGGTTCCCTGCAACCCCCGTGTGCCCCGGTACCCACACAATTTTGTGTAGGATCTTGTCGTTTTGTTCTTCCCGGTTTTTAATTCTGTCACTCGCTGCGAGGAGTATACGGAGCGCGTGACGACCTATCCTGCCATTCATGTAATTTCGGCAGGCTGTTTGAGAGTCCGTAAGTATTGTTAGTGACCGCCCGGTTCTATAGCCCTCTGCCACCGCTAGAGCAACGGCTACTTCCTCGGACTCTGCAGCTGTGCAGCCTCGGAGAGACGCGCTGGTCATTTCGCGAACAAATTTTCCTCCAAAGTTTCCACAAGGCTGAGTTGTGTGCAGCCTTTTTAATTCTTTTTGCACCTTGTTTCGCATCTTGTAACTATCTTCTACACAAGGCATCTTCTAACTATCTTGACAGAAGACATTTCACGCTGCAGAACCTAGGAGAGGAAAGGAGAGGAGAGGTTTTTGCACGTTCGTTTACTGATGTTCTCGCTTCACATCCTTCACCCGGCCATGAACGCTGGAAGACGGAGATGCGCAAGGTCGCAGATCAAAAGCTTTTTGATGATGAAGAGACGAAGGCCTAAGCTTTTCACTGGAAATAATTGTGCCAATTTTTTGGTGTCTCGGCATTCTAACGTGGGCGATATTGACTATAATCCTTCCGGGCGGCCGCAATACACGATTCCATTCGGCAGTTCAGACTGCGGCCAGTCTTAATGCCACCTCTCATGCGTCCAAAAACATCAGTATGCGAAGATTATTTCGCCTGCAGAGTAGTCTGAAGAGTTCGCCGTCGCCCTGATGTGGGGACAGACCTTAGAAAACCCGAACATTAAAATATGTTGCTGTAATAATATGTTCAAAATAATATGCTATTAAAATCATAGCTGGTGTATGAACGTAACCGTGAACAGACGCTTCGCCCCTTAAGCTTGCAACGCAGAGGCATGTGTGCTTGTGTTTACTTCTTTCTTTACGCTTCCACGCGCCGTTCTCTTTATTTTTTCTGTAGAGGGTAAAGGGAAGGGGAGAGAAGATGCTGCCGCGATAGCTCCTACTCGATGAAGTAAAGACTCTTGCTAAGATGAAGCTTAATGAGGCAGTTTTTGAGGTGGTTTTATGTCTATGTTCCTCATATTTAATTCCGACAAAGTGAGGCCTAAGCACGCGGAAAGACCTAATTGAAATAAACTAGAGTGGCCCATGCTTTCGCACACTGCACGATGGAGCAAGTGAAGGTGTCTTTCGGATGCATATCGCGAAGTTGTCCTAATCCTCAAGTGGGAATATGCGCTACCCATACTCAATAAAGCTGGCAGCTGCCACAGGGTAAAGGGAGCTTCGGGTGGCATCAAAAAATGCGCAAGCCCATGCAATTTCAGTGATTAGCTTTAACTGCATAACGTTCAACGCAGAAGGCCATCGTCTTCAGTGAGAAATGTGGAGTCCCGTTCCATGAACTGCTCCCAAAGTGGAAATTAAGGGCTACACACAGTCCGCACCTTCCTGTCAGATTTATGAAGATTTAGCTCGCATTTTCTAAATAACTAGGGATATCATGGCAAAAAAGGAATGAGCGTTTAGGTCTCTTCCATATCTACTGAAGTCGGCGATACAGGCTCGTTTCGCTTTTTTTTTTCTCATAAAGCGAGGTGCCTGTAGCAAATGGTGATCGTGACAGCTGACTTAAACACCGGAAAAAAATATTGATGATTAAAAGGTAAAGGTGATGATATGAGCGCCAGCTATGGATGCACAACCTTGCTTCATTTCCATGCACAACATTCCGGGATAAAAATTTTGAAAATTGGGAAATGGTAAGACACTGTAAAAAGAAACACTGAAGGTAACGGTTCATTCCTCTGATACGTAGCAAAATGTTTCTTTCAAAGTATTTCCATCAATCTGACATAGAAAGCCTATGGGGAACGCTTTTGGCGGGAGCAAAAATTTTAATAGAAAAAAATACATGAGATCCGTCAAGTGATCACCATAAATATTGATTATTACAGTGTAATCTCACGTTATATGAAAAAATTGCGTTTATAAACGGCTTCCCGTCATTATCTAGAATTGCCGGGTATGTTTAATTCATAACTGAGGTTACTCAATAGGCTTCTGCGGCCTTCCTGCAAACTTTTTGTCCTCGGTGCGTCCGAATTCTCCAAAGTCAATGCTGCGGGGATTGAAGATAAAAATGCATGTACTATATCCTTACGAGGTTACAAGAGGCTTCTTTCAACGCCGTTACCACAGGTTTCTCAGGGAAAAAGTACCGCTAGTCTTTTCGGTGATGTAAAAAATTTAACCTCTGTTGCATGTACGAATCACGTCTAGAAATAAAAGTCGTCAGCATTTATTACGCTGCCTACGAGCGGTGGCTCATGCACAAATATAGCGCAGCCCAAAAGGAACTGTGGCGCAAATAAAGAATAGAACCACGACATTGTGGCGTTTTAAGCAATATTTATTTTTTGTCCTCCAAGATCATGGCAGCTCTCTTCTCAGCGATCATGAAAGTAGGTGCGTTTAGGTTGCCAGATGTGATGTCCGGCATAATAGAAGCATCCACGACTCGAAGTGCGGTGATGTTGCTGCGGACC
This sequence comes from Amblyomma mixtum, assembly GCF_055824585.1. Classification (NCBI taxonomy): domain Eukaryota; kingdom Metazoa; phylum Arthropoda; class Arachnida; order Ixodida; family Ixodidae; genus Amblyomma; species Amblyomma mixtum. Next base: position 90,959,404 of record NC_143019.1, on the reverse strand, counting down.
CTACAAGAGATTGAGAATAATATTGCCGCACCCTAATGGGCGATAAAGTTTTTTTTAACCTATTATAAATAGGTTTATGACAATTTTCAAAAATTTTCACTGTGATATCTTCACAACGCGGTATTCTAATGTAAGTTTTTCCTTTCAACGTTGTAAATATGCCGCGCAGTTAGAAAATACTGCGCGAGCCTGGTTGAAATCTCATGGTGTTTTTATTGGTGTGGTTTCAGACAAGACTTTCTTCGTTTGTTTTTTTCCCAAAGTACGCATTGTTTTGGTTTGCGATTTAGTATACATTATTATGCCAAGAGTGACAATAAACTGTCATTCAGGGATTTGAATATTCAAAACTCTAAAACCAAAACAACTGTCTCGACCAGATTTGCACTCGTGAATGGAGGTGTGCAAGAAAAAGCGGGGTTAAAACAGATAAAAGAACCATTAAGAAATCGTCTCTGCAAAGTGAGCATCAAGGATCAAATTCGTAACGGTGAACACCCAGCATTCTAGCATATCCACGGAATTCATATTCGCCGTCGTTCTCGTGATATTTTTTAGTATACTGTGCGGTAGATTTCACTAATAAACCTATTGTGACAGCATAAAAGATGAGACATACAAGCTGGTGCAGCAATGTTCAAAAATCAACAATATGAATCTTTTTTAATTCAAGGAAGCTTAGCCTTCAAAATTCAAAAGAGAGAAAACCTTTATTTGAAGAGGAAATCGGGGCACGCCCCAGGGTCCCCGCACGACCCCACTTCACTCAAGTGTTGATGTTCCTAAGGTCCATAACACTGGCGGCCCGGCTGGTGGCGATGGTCTGCATGGCCAGGTCCTCCGAGCGCAACAGGGTCTCCCAGTCCTCCCAGGTCTTCGGGTTCTCTAGGTCCCGCAGGGGAGGGTCCGCCGGGCAGAGGGAAAGGATGTGGAGGGAAGAGGCGAAGGGTTCTGGGCATAGGGCGCATGCCGGAGTGAGGCAGGATAAATTATAGTGGGCTAGGGTAAGGGGGTGAGCGGAGAGAGTGTGTCTGTAGTCTGCGCCAGAGTGTTGCTTGTTTGTTATCTAGGGAGGAGTGGAGGGGGGTAGAGCTGGCGTGAGGCTCTGTATGCTTGGGTCAGCTCACTAAATGAGTGCATGCGCTCCTTCGTGAATCTCCGATCCGAGGCCACATGAGCCCGGTTTAAAGAACCTCAGGCTAAAAGGTTGGCCGCCTTTTTGCGGGATTCCCGGAGTGCGGAGGCACCCATATTAGCTCCACTTGGCAGGTCGACGATAGCACCCTGTGGACCACCCACGGCAGTGACGGCGGCATAGAGAACACCTTACAGAAAGCAGCCACACTCACCTAAAATTACGCACGCACCATCGGACTGTCTTGCTCCCCAGAGAAGTCCGAACTCTTCCTCATCCGGCCTAAGAACCACCGCTGCCCCCGCTCCCCCATTGCCATTGCACTGAATGGTGATCCGGTACCTGAGGTTGGCACCCTCCGTGTATTGGGCCTGACATGCAGAACGATGGCAAAAACACCACCACCCTCAAGAAACTGAAGCAGGTTGTAGACGCGATCACACACCTCATCTGCAGGGTTTCGGGACATCACAGAGGCATGAAGGAGCGCGACCTATGTCGCCTCATTCATGCCTTTGTTTTCAGCCGTGTGCTGTACACTAGCCCATACTTACAACTATCCAAACATGACAAAAACGCTTTGGGTGCTTTGATTCGCAAGGCATTCAAGGTAGCACTTCATCTTCCCCTCAACACACCCACAGACAGATTACTAGGCCTGGGCCTACACAACACGATCGGGGAACTAGTGGAGGCCCACCAACAGGCCCAATACATCAGGCTCACACAAACCTCCACAGGTCGGTATATCTTGGACTCGCACGGAATCAGAATACCAGCCAAAGACCCAACCCTCCTCTCCATCCCACGACCCCTTCACCTGGAGCTCCTCATCAGGCCGCTCTCGAGGAATATGCACCCGTCCCACCATGAGCAGCGCCGCAGAGCCCGTGCTAAGGCACTCACTCCATCGAGGAGCGCGCGGCTCGGGTGATGAAGCGACAGCAGCTGTGGTAACTCCTGTTTATCCGCCCTCGACACATTACCTCTCCCTCCAGACACCGCCCCACAGGCTGCAGAGCAAGCCGCCATTGCACTTGCTATCACCCGCACGGAAGCCCGGTACATTTGTGATTCAAAAACTGCGATTGTAATTTTGCTCGAGACCGAGTCCATCTCCTTGCTTTTGGCATGCTGGGCTCGCCCGATGCCGAGCGGGGAAGGTCTCTCTCGCAAAAATCAGCAACAAAGTGATCTTCATGTTCCTACTCTGAACGCAGTGTCATGATGGCCAACCTGATCCAGTGATGCTACCTTCACGGTGCCCTCTTGAACGCGCAAATGGTGGCAAATTTTGGGAGGGTGTCTACATTGTTTCCTTCTTTAATCCTTCAACTTTTGTAAAATTACAGCACACATTTGCAGCATCTGATGAAGCATTCTGATCATTTAATCATAATCTTATTCCAATTGAAAAGGAGTCAGTTACAATCAGAAACTCTCCCCTGAAATCACAGCTGTTGCTTAATCACCAACTGCTGTTGGTTCGCAGGCGGCCGAAATTATTCCCGAGACCTCCACCATGGCACCTCTTTCTCTCTTTTTTCTTTCACTCTCAACTTCCTCCCTTCCCTTACGGCGCGGTTCAGGTGTCCACAAAGAGAAATTTATTGCGTATCAACAAAACAGTGCAGTACCTGTCCACCAAGATATGTGAGACTGATTCAGCGCCATTTGCGTTCCTCAAAACCCAATCAATTTTTCTGTTGGTCGGAGCCAAGTGTAGAGTGTTCCGTGCGCAATTTACTGTGGCGGTTGACGCAAGTGGAGAAACACAGCCATGTGCTGCGCCACGGCTTCGAGCACTACAATATTCCATTTCACGCAGTCATGAGCGCTGTAGCCTGTGCTTGGTCTACCAAAATGCAGAACCAAGAATTCTTACCCTGCTCTACTAAATTGCGCCCCATCAGCAGCTTGCACTGCGAAGGAAGGGAAGGGAAAACTTTATTTACACTAATGGTTTTTCCTGCGGTTTGGGGGCATCTTCAGAGACGTCTTGGTTCTACCCCCAGGAGCCTTCTCTGTTGAAGTCGTCCGCCTAAAAGCTACGCTGTTGTTGTTGTTGTTGTTGTTGTGACTGAGAGAAGGATGAAAAGGAAATTGCACGGGCCTGCCTACTGGCTCGAGCCAAGCCACCACCGCTGCCACGTGCAGATAGAAGAGAGTTAAAATATCAGAAGAAACAGAAAAAGGAAAGAAAAGACGCGCGTCGCTGCAACAACTGCGTCCGCCGGAGCAGACGCTGCTCAAAAAACAGATAAGCGCCCGAAGCCGCGCTCGCCGAAGCAAGAGCAGTCATGAGCGCTGTAGCCTGTGCTTGGTCTACCAAAATGGAGAACCAAGAATTCTTACCCTACTCTTATCGAGCTGGCATGGCGGAGTGCTTAGCAAAAGGTACGCCGCATGCTTGAGTATTTAACATGCGTTTCGAGCATGTACAGTATTTGCCAAAAGTAACCGGGCACAGGTGGTTTGTATCTTAGCCGTGTAGCGAAGCACTTATGGAAGCCCTTAAGCTCTCAATCTCTGCAGAGTAAGGTGAGCCCTCGTACTCACGTTTGGACACCTTTCGGTCTTTAGAGGTGCCGTAAAGGATCCGTTATATACGTATTTGACAAGGAAAACCCTCTTGCTCGGTTACTTCTGGCAAAGGGTGTATCTGACTCAGCCCATAGTTCATGCTTCTAGGTTGAAAAGGCTGCTTTATTCGAGGGTTCTGGATATATTTCGACCTCCTGGAGTGTTTACCGTCCATCTGATACCGAATAATTCTGATTTCTAATAAATGTATTGAAATAGGCAGTCTGAAACGATTCTTGAGAAATTTTCATTGGCTTAGATGAGAGCAGAGGTGGACCAGGCATGGATAGGTTACTAGCGAACAAAGATGCGGTAGCAGATCAAGCCTGTCTAGGGTTGCTCATGTAATGAGGGACTATGTTGAGTGAAAGTATGCTTTACTTCTAAGTTTTTGGCAGATATGATGAGTGGCCTCTGCAACGCTGTGTAGAGAGTATCTCGACCACCCAAGACGGCCCCATATTTATCTGATTCCTACTTTTCCCTTCCAGTACGATCCCATTCCCGAAGAAAGAGCCTCGAGCCTCCATTTTGAAATAAACAGCTCATTCATTCATTCATTCATTCATTCATTCATTCATTCATTCATTCATTCATTCATTCATTCATTCATACAGTTCTCGCAAAACTTCGCTTACCTAAACTCGCTAAAGCTTCCGCTGTGGGCCGCCGCGGTGGCTCAGTGGTTATGGTGCTCGGCTGCTGACCCAAAAGACGCGGGTTCGATCCCGGCCGCGGCGGCTAGAATTTCTTTAGAGGAGAAATTCTAGAGGCCCGTGTGCTGTGCGATGTCAGTGCACGTTAAAGAACCCCAGGTGGTCGAAATTTCCGGAGCCCTTCACTACGGCGTCTCTCATAGCCTTAGTCGCTTTGGGACGTTAAACCCCATAAACCAAACCAAACCAAGCTTCCGCTGTGAAATAAGAAATTGGAGTCGAAATTCATACGGTGTATCTGTCCTCGCTTCGGCGAGCGCGGCTTCGGCCGCTTATCTGTTTTCCAGCAGCGTCCGCTCCGGCGGACGCAGTTGTTGCTGCGACGCGCGTCTTTTCTTTCCTTTTTCTCTTTTCTGTGATCTTTTAGCTCTTCTCTATCTGCACGTGGCAGCGGTGGTGGCTTGGCTCGAGCCAGTAGGCAGGCCTGTGCAATTTCCTTTTTATCCTTCCCAACAGGCGACATGGCATGCGTGAAGAAGACACACTAAAACTAGTCAAAAGCCTAGTAGTTAGTCGAATCACGTACAGCCTACCCTACCAGTGCCTCAACAAAAATGAAATACAACAAGCGGATGCCCTGCTACGCAAAGCGTATAAGACAGCGCTCCGACTACCACGCAACACGTCTACAGAAAAACTCATGGCCCTGGGATTACACAACACCTTTGAGGAGCTACGAGAGGCGCAGCTTGAGTCGCAAAAACTCAGGCTGTTGCAAACAACGACAGGAAGAGCGCTCCTGCAGAGGCTCGGATACCGCGAGCAGATGCGAGAAATGTCGAGGAAAGCAACGATCCCCGACGAGCTTCGCAAGACCCTCAAGGTAGCTCCAATACCAAAAAACATGGATCCCAACCTCCATCGAGGCAGACGAGAAGCGAGGGCCGAATTCATTGAGAAAACATACGCTCCTCAAGCCACGACCGTGTATACAGACGCGTCTTGGAGAGGAGGAGATACCAAAATCGCTGTAGCGGCGGTGGTCGATTCGTCTTTACGCGAAATGACCACCGCGTCTCTCCGAGGCTGCACAGCCGCAGAGTCCGAGGAAGTAGCCGTTGCTCTAGCGGTGGCGGAGGGCTATAGAACCGGGCGGTCACTAACAATACTCACGGACTCTCAAACAGCCTGCCGAAATTACATGAATGGCAGGATAGGTCGTCACGCGCTCCGTATACTCCTCGCAGCGAGCGACAGAATTAAAAACCAGGAAGAACAAAACGACAAGATCCCACACAAAACTGTGTGGGTACCGGGGCACACGGGGGTGGCAGGGAACGAAGAGGCCGACAGGATAGCTCGAGGATACATTACTTTCCGAGCATCCGACGAGACCGCCGAACTCGCGCCAGCACCCAGAGAATATTCGGCCATACTACAAAACTATAGAGGCAGAAGAATGCGATATCCCCCACCGCACAAATCTCTCAGCAGAGAGGAAGCTGTCACTTGGAGACAATTACAAACAGGCTCTTTCCCAAACCTACATATACTAAACAAAATGCACCCTACGATATACACGGACAAATGTCCCTGGTGCGACGAAAAACCTACACTATACCACATCACATGGGCCTGCCAAAACATACACGTGGTCCCCAAAATACAAAGCCCGAGTGCGGAGCAGTGGGAGACTCTGCTGTCCAGCGACCGCTGTGAAGACCAACAAGGTCTGGTGCAGCGAGCTCAACGGGCGGCAGTGGCCAGCGGAGCCCTGGACTGAGGGCAACCGACCACTGATTAGAGGCGGACGACTTCGACAGAAGGCTCCTGGGGGAAGAACCAAGACGTCTCTGAAGATGCCCCCAAACCGCAGGAAAAACTATTAGTGTAAATAAAGTTTTCCCTCTCTCTCTATCCTTCTCTCAGCCACAACAACAACAACATACGGAGCCTTCCAAAACGGCACCTTTTTCTCTCGTTCTTCTTTCACCTCCGCCTGCCTCCCCTCCCTCACTGCGCGGTGAGGTGACCACCGGAAAGTGACATCTACTGCGCCTTTCCTATCCTCCACAAAAAAAGATGCCCAGGCTTAGCTTGGTTAAGCCAAGAATGCGTTGCATATTGCGCGGTCTTTTTGCGCGAGGTATTGCTTGGCGGCACTCGATTTTCTCAGCAGCTTTTCCTCCGTGTCGTATGGATGGATGGATGGATGGATGGATAGGAGCGCCCGTCCTTTTTTTCTTTTTTTTTCAAGTGGTTTGGTGACGTCACGTCACCAAAGCACGTGACGACACGTCACGTGGTTTGGTGGCTGCCCGGCCGCGCCCAAGGGCTTAACTGAGTGATTGCAATATATTACGCATAAAAATGGCAGTTTCTTAACTCTGCTATGCCAAGATATACGTAGCGTGACGTGAGGGCGAGGTGTCCACATCTCGGTGGACACCTGAACCAGAGGGAAGGTGCATAACTGCCCTCATAGAACAGTGGGCACCTCAACCGTGTTTAAAGCTTAGTGGCGGTAGTTACAGGTGTGCGCTGCAAGCGTTGTCATTGACAACGTTTTGCCAGAAACGCGGCACTGAAGCCATAGGCCGTCAGCATTCGTTGTGTTCATTCGCGTTGGCGTTGACAACGTTTTACACTCCGATGATTTTATGTAAGTGCGCATATCTGGCTCCCTGCGCCAGTGGATGCGTGGGATGATGAGAGAGAGATGTGGGCTGCAGGCATTGCAAGGTTGTTCCAGAAACTCGGCGCTGAAGCCATAGCCCGTCGGCATTAATTGTATTCATTGGCGTTGGCGTTGTCAACGTTTTACACTCCGATGATTTTATGTAAGTACGCATATCTGGCTCCCTGGGTCAGTGGATGCCTGAATCGTGCTTATAGGTGCGTGGGATGATGAGAGAGAGATGTGGGCTGCAGGCATTGCAAGGTTGTTCCAGAAACGCGGCGCTGAAGCCATAGACCGTCGGCATTAATTGTGTTCATTGGCGTTGGCGTTCTCAACGTTTTACACTCCGATGATTTTAAGTAAGTGCGCATATCTGGCTCCCTGGGTCAGTGACCGCCTGAATCGCGCTTATAGGTACATGGGGTGAGGAGAGAGAGAGATGTGGGCACTATTCGTTAGCGCTGACAGCGGTGAGCGAATTCTCGCGATAAACCATTAACTGCCACCTGCCAGGGGGCAGGGTGGGTAGATCGCAGCAGCGAGCGCGCGATGAGGCACGCCAGCTGTGCGTAGTGACGTCACTTGCTCTTCGCGCATGCGCATTATGGTCGTGCAAGAGAGCACACGAAACGGCGAGACTGTGGGGAATGTAGCGCACGGTACAGAAAAATCTCTGCCTCTCCCGTAACCGAGAGTAGAGTAAGCATGAAATGTTTACGGACATAACACGAAGCGTACGCGGACACGACGAGACGCAGGCTTGACAAGAATGTATATGCAGCGCGTTCGAAACTGTCTAAAGTGCGTAGAGGCGAAAGCGCTTTCCGTACCACTTTGCCTATGGGACACTGGCGACGTCACCACTGGATTACGTCACATATAATTCATGACGAAGTAATGACAAATTACTAATTAGTGACATATTACTGGTTAATGACTAAATACAATTTAACTGCTAGTTAATGACTTAAGCTTCACCTTTAGGAGTGCAACGCGACAGCGTATTGTACGAGGTCTGTTAGAAAAGTATCCGACTTTGTTTTTTTTTACGAACACCTGATGGATTTGAAACAAGCACGTTTGCACCAGCCTACTTTCAACCTTCGTGCGCATGCACAAATTTTTTCTCGCCTGCCAATAGCGTCAGTCACTGGCACGCAGCGTTTGAGTGAGGCAGTGCGCAGTGCTCTCGTGGGTTTTTATTGCAAGGAAAATGGCGGAGCGACAGGAGCAGCGCTACTGCGTCACATTTTGCCAGAAACTAGGCGACAGCCAAGTGGAAACCATTCGGAATATTCAGACGGCTTTCGGTGACAATGCTATGATCAGCACACAGATTAAGCAGTGGTACAATTGGTTTAAAGGCGGCCGCAGCCATCAACATGCCGAAATGACCAGGTCATTGCCGAAATGACCAGGTCATTGCCGAAGTGAACGCTGTGGTGACGCGGGACCATCGTGTGACTATCCAAGAAATTGTGGAAGAGGTGGACATCACTAATTTTTCTGCACATTCCATTATCACCGAAAATTTGGCCATGGAGAAAGATGCGGCGAAATTTGCGCCGAAGCTGCTCACGGTGGAGCAAAAGAAGCTTCGTGTTGAAGTCTCACAGGATATGCTGGATTCCACAAACAGTGACCCCGACTTCATCAACACCATAATCGGTGGTGACGAGTCTTGGGTGTACAGGTACGACCCGGAAACCAAATCCCAGTCGTCACAATGGCAGCATTCCACGTCACCAAGACCAAAGAAGGCCCGCCAAGTGCGCAGCAATGTCAGAGTGATGCTGACTGCTTTCTTTGACTCCCTCTGTATGGCACACCACGCGTACGCACCCCACAAAGTAAACATTGACCAAAAGAATACTACAGGGATGTCCTCCGTCGCCTGCGTGGTGCTGTGCGGCGCAAGAGGCCGAAGTTGAGGTCAACAGGAAATTGGCGCATCCATCACGACAATGCTCCTGCACATTCCTCGCACTAAATTCACACTTTTTTCGAGAAAAACCAGACTGATGTAGTTCAACAGACTCCTTACTCTCCTGATATGGCCTCCTGTGACGTCTGGCTGTTTCCCAAAATCAAGAGGCCATTGCAAGGAGCGCGATTTCAGACAAGAGAGGACATTATGGCTGCAACGATAGCTGAGCTAAACTCCATTCCGAAAGGGGCCTTTTCGGAATACTTCCAACAATGGCAGCACCACTGGGATAAGTATGTGGAGTCCCAAGGAGACTACTTTGAAGGTGATTAGGTTTGCAACGCTCCAGTAGTGCGAGTTTTTCTTCTTCGGCAAAAGGTCGGATACTTTTCTAACAGACCTCGTAGCGCTGCCAGGCAGTCCACGGAACGCCACCACGCGTTCGGCGCGATGCCTTGCCCTTTGAACGCGACGCTTTTTGAGGAAAGGAAAATACGCAGTAATTCTCTGTCATCTTGGTGGAGACCCGAACCGCACCGTACAGGAAGGGAGGAGCGCCACCACCCGTTCGGCGCGATGCCTTACCCTTTGAACCCAAGGCTTTTTGAGGAGAAGAAATGGTGCAGTAATTCTCTGTCATCCCGGTGGACACCCGAACCGCACCGTAAAGGAAGGGAGGAACGCCACCACCCGTTCGGCGCGAAGCTACCGGCGCTTGTATGCCGGTCCTGTAGGAGGGCTTACAGAGTGTCGTTAAATCTCGTTAAATCTCGTACGGTGCCCGGATGTTCTCGTTTCAATGCCCGGATGAGTGGAATTCAGTGCCCGGATGTTGGCTTTCGGTCTCGGCGTGACGTCAGCACACTGCCGACAACGGGAGCTACAAGCATTTCATGCTTAAAAATCTTGTTCTTAAAAGCAGTACTGAAAGCCCTCCGAGCGGTATATCAGTGGTTTCGGCGCTCAACTACTGAGCCGGAGAACTCGGGTTAGAACCCGACCGCTGCGTTTCGATGTAGGCGAATTGCAAAAAAATTATCAGGTGACTTAAGTCTGCTTACGTGGTGGAATGCGAAAGCATCTGTTTTGAGGAAAGGAACGGTTTTGAGGAAAGGGAAGGACGCAGTAGCTCTGAGATCTCGACATCTCGCTGCCCACCTCAACCGCACCTTTAGGGAAAAAAATTGGCTGTGGCTTAGCTAAGGTGAAGCCTGGATATACGTAGCAAAAAGTGCCATAGTTTCTCATACGCATCACAAACATGGCCAAACGGGTTATTCTAATAGGAGGTATTGGTTATTCACAAAGACCGACGTAAACACTCTGGACGCACTCGCGCTGTCACTGTCTTGACACGTGTTCAGTGTAGCGGTGAGTCTTTGAAGCTTCCATGTTTTCCTCCTCCTGCTGCTCCTCCTCCTCACTTAGTTGACTACCAGTGGCCACAGCGGCGGCCATAGTGCGTCGTTCGGCTTCTTGGCGACGTCTTTTCGCGAGGCGTTCCTCGCATTGTTCCGGCATTTCAGTTACACGTTTCGCCTTGGCTCGATCTTTCCTCCGTTGTTTGGCGACCAGCTCCCAGGCGACTGCCTCTGGATTGGAAGAACTCAATTTCTCCGCTCTTCTGCGTCGTTTAGCAGCAGCCGGTCAGACGGCAGCGGCGGCCATGGAGAGGAGGTGACGCACAGGCGCAGTAGCGCGCGGCGCACCTGTGGGTCAGGCGGCGGAGTCGGCGACGGCTGCAGCCATGGTGGAAAAAAAAACTGAGGAGGGAGCGTGACGTCACGCGGCCAGCGTTCGCAAGCCGAGTGTTTACGAAGCCGTTTTCTCCCTCAGTTTTTCGCTCTCCGAGGCAGTCCTTTATGTTTTGATTCTGGTATGTTTTAGTGCGCGTGTATCTGCGACCCGCGGTGCGGGCGTCTACAGCAAGGAGGTTGATCTACAGTCAGTCTACCGCGCTCATCCGCGCATGCGCGCGCGCAGCGGGGCTAGATTTTACCGCACGCTATCACGTGGTGTGATCACCGGGGTCGGGGGGGACACACTCTCTTTTTTTTACTATATCTTTACTTGTTAAGACTAGGCTTCAAGGTTGTCGCTGGACGCTCCCTCCTCAGTTTTTTTTCCTCCATGGCTGCAGCGAGGAGGCGACGAACTCCATAACTCAATCTCTCAAACTCAAACAAGATCATAGGACCAGCTGTCGTACCGCAGCGCAAGCTATTGGCATTTACTTTCATCACTGTAACATAGATGCCGCTGCTTTGTGAAACCTCGTGGCAGTCTGTTGAAATTTCTTACAGAGTAGAAAGCGATTGCTATCGAATCTTGTTTCATAAATTTACAATATCACAATTATTCATGCATGCATCAGCACTCAAACACACTTCACGAAGTCAAACACCACAAGCATTCATTAGGTCTACTTTCATTCAGTGCGAACAAGCGAGCCTTCGTAGCCTGTTAAAAAAAATGCTTCTTGGCCTCCACAGCTTGTGGAAAACGCGAATGCAAGTAAGGCATGCGGATATGAACACTCGTAGTACACGTGAGAACTTTGTTGAAAGTGCTGTTTATCTGCGGGAATGTTACCAGGCGCAGCGTGACCCACCCCAGTGGGTAACACTACTAGATGATCTAGTGAAACTTAAGAAATTTTAACTTCACCCGTATCAGCTCAAGTGTAGCTGAAGTGGTCTTATTGTTTTCATGTCAATCTCGAAAATAAAGGAAAAAAAAGCCTTCGTAGCCTGTTCTACGTGTGTTCGCCTCGCAGTCTGAAAGACCTGGGTTCGAATCCCCGTGTCTCCACAAGATCCTTTACTTGGAGGTTCTCGTGTTACTACGCCAACAAAGCCAACACCGGCTTCTCTGCGAGACGAGCTCCTTACGCTACGTTAGAAGTGCCGTGATAGGTTACGGCGAAAACCGACTGAACTGCAAACATATTAAGCATGACATGCTTTCTGATGAGCAAACTCGTGTGGACTTCATTCCAAGCTCAAAGAGAACGTTGATCCAAACCAGAAGAACAGTAACCTAATTGTGAGAACAGGCTGAACTCAAACCTAGGACAGCCAACTTGTCTCAAACCATCCGAACTTTTTCATTGCAATGCTAGGGTGCAAGAAACGTTTACGGTACTTATAGCAGTGAGCGGGATTACAACAGTCGTCGGAGGGAACACATCAATTCAGGGCAGTTTTAATCCCGCTTCCTTAGACCACTCTTCGATTTCCGCAGCCTTTCACACCCCACTACTGAGTGGTAGCCACTAGAGCTGTGCTTTTCATCATAGATGGAAAAATTACAATTACAATGGCCTACAGTTTGCCGTATCGCAGCGTAAATTAGCTCAACCTTTTACTCCGAATAGCTCTTCATTTTACAACTATTTATCTGCTCTTTACTGTATTAAGGCTCTCCTATGGAGTGCGCTATACTGGACATGATTGTTCTTTGTAGATTGTTTTCTTCTTTAATAATATAAATTTTTGGGAATATCTGCTCAGTTTTGCAGCAATTCACTAACCACTTTTACGCTCAGACGTGATCTTGCCGCCAACTAAAAAGGAAACAGTACATTAACAAACTGTACCCTGACTTCGACTGCTACTGTTTAATCACTACTTGTATTTGGTTGACACGATGGTCGACACCGGTTCCAGCCTCTCCAGTGTGCAATTTGCTGCGACCGCTGACGCAAGTGGACATGCCCCGCGAGGTGCGACGCCGCGGTTCCTTGTACTGCAGTGTTCTTAAACAATAGGGGAAGAAACTTCAGCGGCCGAAGATGATGTGTGACGTAATGCTTAGAGTGGGAACACGTACAGCTGCGCCAACGTTCCGCCGGCAAATTCAGCGGGAGCGGTGACGCTTCTAGTCATAACTTAAGGAGCTGGTGGGCAAGCCAAATTGGTGTGCACCGTAACGCTTGGTACTGGAACGAAACAGCTCGAAAACGGGGTACTACACAGACGCAGGGCTGACTTACAAATGGGTCTATTTCGTACGAGAAGCGTTAAATACAGAAAGCAAGCACAAGAAAAAAAAACAACATATCATTTGCTAGTATCTAAGAAAGCTGCTGCTTTCATTGATAATTGAAAAGAAGGTTCGCTGAAGCATTCACTTCCTCTGCGTTGGATGATAAAGGCTTCATAGATCTCCCCTTCAATCTGGCTGCTATACGTGCACATCACTTTGCACTGCCCGAAATGAAGAATGCAACCACATGTAGTCACGTGTTTAGGCATAGCAACAGCTTTGCTGTTCGTCAAGTCATTTTCATGCTCTCTTAAAATATCGCTAATGCAACGACCGGACTGCCCGACATCAGTGGCACCGCACGGGAAGGGGGCTTCATAGATAACTTTGCTTTTGCATTCGACATATTGTGTCACGTACCTTATGTTGCATACAACGAGTTTTTAAGGCGAAAGCCTTAATGGTTCATGCTCGCGGTGTGCGTCCTTGCGCTGGAATCGTGCCAACTTTCGCCTCCTCTCGTCTAAGCGGCGCAACCTCCAACGTAATTTCCTTTCCTCAAATTCATTTTCTTCACTACGGGCCCTCTTTCTGTTCCTTCTTTCACTCCCCCTTCGGATGACGGGTGTCCACCGAGTGATGCGAGACAGTTACTGCGTAATTTCCTTTCCTCAAATAGAATTTTCATTTTCTTCACTACGGCCCCTCTTTGTCTTTCTTCTTTCACTCCCCTGCCTCCCTTCCTGTACGGTGCAGTTCGGGTGTCCACCGCGGCGGTTGCTAGGCAGCGGCTCTTGCAGCCGCAACAACAACACAAAAGCTCGATTCAGGCGCTCACTGACCCAGGGAGCCAGTTGTGAGCGCTTCCTTTCCTTAAAAATGATCGGAGTGTAAAACGTCAACGCTAACGCCAAAGAACACAATAATGAAAGCCGAACGGAGCGATAGCGACGCCGCGAAACGGGCGCCAAAGAGCTCGCTCTATAACACTGCAATCAATATAGAGACCGCAGTCACCAAAGACAATAAAAACCGCACATGCGGGAAGCCCGCCACGCGCCAAGCGGTTCGGGGAAGCGGGGGTGGATTGACCACAAGGAGTTCGCCAAGCACACTTTAAAATTTCCAAAGTGTCTTAGGTAATTTTTTTATTTAATTATTTATTTATTTTACATCGAGCAGCACTATACCATCCCTTTAATTGGCTGCATGTTTATTAGCCAGAATACAATTGGCCTAGTTTGAAATTCGCGCACTGTGACATCACGGCCATTTCGACCAATTGAGAAGCGTGATATTTCTGCCGACAACTCCTGCTTACAACCGGGAGGGAATAAAGGATTCCGCCTGAAAAATTTGGCTCGGGAACACCAGATATTAAGGCGGAATCCTTCAATGCCTGATCGTTGTAAGCAAGAGTTGTTGACAGAAATGTCACGCTTTTCAATTGGTCAAATAGTCGTGGCGTTACAGTGTGTGAATTTCAAACGGGGCCAATTGCACTTTGGCTAGTAACCATACAACCAGTTAAAGGGATAGTATAGTGATGCTCCAAGCAAAATAAACATTAAGTAGGAAATCGATCGATTTGGGGAATCAAACCAGGGTCTGCGGAGTGCGAGACGAGTACGCTAACCACTCCGGCATGCCAGCTCGATGGTTCAAAATGAACAGAGGCGCGTCTAGTGAATACGGCGTATTCGTTCGCTCCCGTCTTCCTTGCTTTCCTAAGGGGAAATTAGCAAAAAAACAACAAAATAACGATAAAATGAAAAAAAAACGAAATTAAAAAAAAACAAAAGAAAAACACAAAAAGTAAAAAAACACAAAATAGCATAGAAAAAGTAAACAAATCAAAACAAACTTGCGCGCAAGGAGCTTGCAACGCATTAGTCGACTTTCCTGTTGAACAAAGTGCCGTGAATTAAAAAAAACAGAAAAGAAAAACACAAAAAGTAAAAAACACAAAATAGCATAGAAAAAGTAAACAAAATTAAAACAAACTTGCGCGCAAGGACCTTGCAACGCATTCGACGACTTTCCTGTTGAACTAAGTGCCGCGAATGCCCAAATAATCCAGTGATGCTACATTGACGGTGCCCTCGGGAACGCGCAAATAGAGGCAGATTTTAGTGGAGTTTCTAAATTGTTTCCTCCTTTAATTCTTCAAGATTTGCAAAATTACAGCACACTTTTTCAGCACTTGACAAAGCATTCTGATCGTTTTATCATGATCTTGCAACCAATAAAAAGGAGTCAATTACAATCAGAAACTCTCCCCTGAAATCACAGCTTTGCTTAATCACCAACTGCTGTTGGTTTCCTGGTGGTCGAAATTATTCCGCAGACCTCCACTACGGCACCTCTCTCTTTCTTCTTTCATTCGCAACTTCCTCTGTTCCATTAGGGCAAGGTTCAGGTGTCCTCAAAGAAAAAATTCAGGGGGGCGCTTTGTTGACCTAAAGTGCGGTGAGGCGAAAGCCTTTAGCGCCGTGCTGCTTTTGTCAATGTGTGGTTAAGACGTTAAGTTTCGCCTCTGAGAGTGGAACGCGACAGCGTCTTGCAACGCTGCCAGGTAGTCAGGTTGCTGTCAGGTAGTCAGGTTGCTGCCAGGTTGCTTTTGTTTCATTGTACGCAAAGCCTTCTGTGCTTCTTTTGCCTGCCCGCTATTGTTTCCCGTATGTCTGATTCGCTTCTTAAGCGATTGAGCATGCTTACTGTATTTTAGCATATCGTTACTGACCAGAACATGACGAACTGGGCAGTGTCGCAGGCAGGAGCGCTCATGCCATGCCGTCGGCAATTAAATCATCCTGTAACCGTCTGTCATCTCGTCTCAGTCACCGGCTTGCCATCACGCAACAAATACGGTGCTTCTTTCTGCGCACAGTTATCTATGGCGCGTTTATCTTTTCCGTTCAGAATATTTATGCTTGTTTTCCTTCCTCTGTAATTTGTTCTGCTGTCCTTGCACATTGCTAGAATGCTGAATCAGTATAATAAAAGTTTCCTTCCAGAGTCCATTCCATTTTCGAACTTATACCCTTCAATATTGGCCGAAGCGACGGCACGCCCTATGCTTCCGCCAGTAACGAACAACTTACACGGGGCGTGGGGAGCGTGGCGTGACGTTATCCAAAGGCAAAGAGTGGTAAATTGAAAACTGACATGAATTAGTATGGAGAATTGTTATATTATACCAGCCCTGTGTAGAACTTCATGGGACCAAGAAACGTCTCATTGGCTGCTATTTTTGACATTTTCTTTTATTGTTTTGGGAGATTTCATGTGATTCTTTTATTTCTGTTTATTGCGCTCATGTTTTTATATCAGTGCGCACTCCTGTTGAAGGCTTGCGAACAGTACTGGCGGCAGTATCGTGCAAACCAATAAGCGTTACTTCAGGCTCTATGTATGACGCAAGACGTGAGAAGGAGCAGCACTCTGTTCAGGTAATGTCGCCTTACTTCCAGCAATAGAAGATTTAAGGCCAAAGTTCAGAACGCTCTTTAGATTACACGGCTTCCTTATCTCATATGGGGAGGCCTCCATGCTGCCTTAACATAAGGAAGCGGTGAAGGGAGCCATCTAATTTTCGAACCGCCCTTAGCCTCGCCATGAATAACGAGGCACTCAGAGCGACAAGGAGCTGCTTCTACGTGTTTGGGGAAGACGCGCCTAATAATACAAATACATTTATGTAAATAGGATAAAAACGAAGTACTTTGTATCTGTTTTGAAGAACGTGCATCTCTGTTTACTGGCTTTTTGTTTTACGCGCATTCTTTCGGTGCTCTAGATCGCCAAGAAGAAAAACATAGCTAGTCTGTTAGCTTCTCCTACTTCATAGTGCACCAGCAGCAGCAAAGAACGTGCGGTCTGCGAGTTTAGGTTAGGCGTCGCCACAGTCGCCGTCAATCACCTAGTGTGCTATCGCAGAACGAGTAATTGTGAATTGAAGTATGCATTCAATTCAAGCAGCAATGTGAAGGAGCATAAACACAGGGTTGTGCCTACGCCAAGTACAGCACGCGCGACGGAAAGCCTTTTTAAGTAGTTCTTAGTAAGGCTTATTTAAGGGTTAACAGAAAGAAGGCGACCCGCTCTTAAGGCATCTTCAATGAGGCAAGCAGCGTCCTAAAATATGGCCCTAAGTAATGGAATTCTGGGAACGCATATCTTTGTACTACGAGCTTGTCCCATATTTCGCTCGTTTTTTCTAAAAATGCTGCACACCTGGAAAGGTAGAGTGCACTGCACGCCCTCTGCAAAAGAGGATGTGTTCCTTGTATTACGCAACTTGTGCAAATAAACAACGTGCAACCTAACCACTGAACATAGCATCGTAAGCCGGGAGCTTTGTCTTCTAGCTTCAGTTGCGCGGTCGTCAGGGCTTTAAAACCAATATATATGCTTCCGTGTGAGTCTCCCGACGGCTTCCTGCGGACATTTTCCATAAGTTTAATTGTTCAATTCCGCAGTAATTCTCATGTGGTTGCGGAGTTAGAGTTGGCAACATTCTGTAAACGATAAAATAGTGCAGGCAGCAGCTGCACACCTGAGAAAATCTTCTCTTGGAAGCAATTTCATAGTGCATGATAGTTTGAAGGTTGGACATTTCGTGAACGGAAATGACCGGCATCGTGTTGCATAATTCTTTACATTATTTATTTTTTTTTTTCGATGGACTGTCAACCCCAAGGTGGCTATTACTTGTGTGGGCTCGGAGAGGTCAATAATTTGCACTATTCTATACATCACTTTTATGTTGGAGCCGCAACCAAAACATGGACATATTTACGGATTACAAATTCTAGTGTGCAATCAACAATGCAGAAAAGAAAGAACTGCCTTCTTGGCAAGCGCTACCAATATTCCGAATGTTAGATACGCAATAATAAATGGCTCTAGAGCATTCCATTCGCGCACTGTCTGCGCAAATAAAGAGCACCAAAATTAGTTGTTAGCGCAGAACAATTCCGGCGGCTTAATTTGGGGCATGTGTCAGGTACTCCTTGTGCTTTTCTT
Source organism: Amblyomma mixtum (assembly GCF_055824585.1). Classification (NCBI taxonomy): domain Eukaryota; kingdom Metazoa; phylum Arthropoda; class Arachnida; order Ixodida; family Ixodidae; genus Amblyomma; species Amblyomma mixtum. Next base: position 90,941,408 of record NC_143019.1, on the reverse strand, counting down.
GGAAAGAATTTAGCTTGAAGGAGTTGTCAAGAAGTAGGCATACAATTTTAATCCTTAAAGAACTTATGTAGCTTCGCTAGAACTCGCGTTGAACATTCACAGCGCAGTAGCGCTGCAATATTAAGTATTGAGATAACAGTTTCTCGGCGAATCAGGAAGGTTTACGGAAGTTTGCTGGAAGCGTTTTTCTTGAACCAAAGCTTCTCTCGTTTCGCTGATGCCTTTTTGCATCTTAGAGCTCTAATACTGCTCTTATTCGCACTACCACTTAGTCGCATTAACCACGCCGTACACTTAATGTTCAACCGTCAACAGCCTACCCTTCACTGGGATGTATCTGTTTTTTCTTTCTTTCTTCCGGCTGCTGTTGTAAACTCGTCCTTACGCAGCATGTTGCTTCATTGGTGAGCTCTAATGGCGGGGCCTTTCATTGCACCAGACTTTCCTGCCCTGCCAACAGTCACCCAGCCCGCATTAGTGCCCACTGCCAGGCTGCAGCACAATGCGTGTCCTTCTGGTTCCCGCCTGGGGGCGACACATTCACACACCGAAGACTGATCGCCAATTTAACCTACCTTATCGGACTGGAACACTGTTTTAATGCTATGATGAATGGTTTTGCTGACATATCAGTTCATTTTCGGTTCAAACCCAGGATGAAAGTCCACATACTATATACATTAGTCTTGCTACCTTAATTACGGTCGGAATCGCCTAAATTTTATTCGTGACCACATATGTAGTGCCCAAAGAAATTTTATTGGTTATTATCGCACTCCATGAAGGCCAAGGTGAAAAGAAAGTTCACGTCCATTTCTTCGTGAAAAAAGCTTACAAAACACGTGAAACAGAATGTCGGAATTCGCGGCGAGATCCGCAGTATGCTTTTCTCGCGGTTGGTACTCAAGCATTGTTGCAGAACATCTGAATGTAAAGACGATTTTCTAGTAATATCTCTTTCGTGCCTCATTAGGGCATAGGAGGAACGTTTGGGCATTTTTGTGGGTCGCGCATATAAATTACGTCACCTCCGGAGTAGGCATCAATAACATCGAAGCATTTTTCTATTGCACGACATCCGAGTCTGGGTTTGTGAGCAGGTAGTATTCTGAAAAAGGAAAAACAGTGAGACAACCATAATTTCCCAGCTATGAAATTTGCGATAATTCTTTGGATGGAATCTCTGTGAATGCCTTGGTTCGATTTATGGTTCACGTGCTCATATGCTACTTTGGGGGAGGCGGAAAATATAAAATCTCTTAATGCTCGTTCGCCCCATAGGAAAACTGTGGCATGATGCCGCCAATAGCAACAGTGCCTATCGTGTGTATTCTTGCACCACTGGAAAAAAAAATTGAGGTTCCATAAGAAGTGTAAATGCCACTAGGATAACTCAAAGTCCTGTGTGCACAGCACAGTGGCATAGTGAACGTTGCAGGCCTGTTTCATATGAAAACTTTCGTGGAAGAAAACTTATCTGTGCTAGCAAGTTACCGAAATGACTGACTGGCAATCCCTTACATGAATCTCAATATGCCTGCGTGCTTGTTCGGCATATTAGAATTCATGTAAGGGATTGCCCATCAAATCCGGCTCGGCTGAGTACGCACAGTGCGATGTGATAGAAAAGCGCACCGATCAGCTCATTCGCGAGATAATTGAGGCAGCCGAGATAATGAACAGGCTGTGGAGTTGGACGACCCCGATCGACCAGACTAAACATAGGAAAAACTTCATACTTTGACGTAACAGCTATTCTTTAGGATATGGAGCCGCTCGGAAAAGTGAGATGAGATCTTGAGGTGGTCATGTGTCGAATTACCCTAGATTTAAAAGCGGAATGGAGGAAACTAGTTTCAAGAGGCAAATTAGTAGAGAAAGTAACGATCTCACTGGACAACACTTAATCTCCAGTAAAAGAGAGCACTGACCATGTAATGTTGAGGAGAAGAATACTGCCGCGAATCTTTGTAGCGTTTGTTTGTTCTTTCCTGAAAGTAGCCTGCGCGTCGCTTGATCGCTTTCTTTGTCATGCAAGACGCGACCAGTTTTATCTCTGTTGATCGTGTCCAGGCGGATCCGATTCTGCGTTGTTCCAAAATGTTCTAGTAAAATTGTACGCTTTGTCTCGAAAGTTTCCTAAAAAGCTTTAAATTCAGCACGGTCGACAGCGGTTGGCGTTCTGTCCAACGACCGGCGAGCACGCTGGTTGCTACATCGCCGCCGAGTGATTCTGTTCTTTGCGGGCACATCAGCACAAATAAAAGGTTATTTTTTATTTATTAGAGTTTAACGTCCCAAAGCGACTAAGGCTATTAGGAATGCCGTATGGAACGGCTCCGCAAATTTCGACCACCTGGGGTTCTTTAACGTGCACTGACATCGCTCAGTACAGAGACCTCTAGAATTTCGCCTCCATCGAAATTCAGGCGCCGCGGCCGGGATTGAACCCGTATCTTTCGGGACAGCAGCCGAGTGGCATAACCACTGAGCCACCGCGGCGGGCCCAAATAATGAGTTTCGTTCAGAAGCCATTTTTGCTATTTTCCTGCTCGGCGGACTGCAGGCACCACTACGCGACAATATCAATCTCCCAAATTGCATAATAGAATGCGCAGTAGAATTAGGAGGCACGTTAGGTAGACCGCATACTACCAAGTTTTCTCAGGCAGGCCGGGTCCGGACCAGCAGTAGTCTGAAAGACCATCGTCAGACCATACGACGGGCCCAGGCATCAGTGGAAGACACAGGAGTCCTTTACTAAGGAGTACGCCCACCTGGCTTAAGAAGCGCCATAGTATAAAAGATTAAACAAGATAGATAATATAGATCTAAAGATTATTAAGACCCATAGGGTACACAAAATAAGGAAACATAATTTGAAGAGGAATAAACAGGTTCCATTGAATGCAGGTAGCCGAACAGCTGGCAATCAAAGCAAAGTTATTCTCCGGCAAAATCCAGATGTAGACCTGAGCAACCAGGAAGGTCGCGTCATAACCGTTATGAATTACAAAGAGTTAAAATATCTGAATAATTTTGAGTGATGAGAGTGGTTGTTCGGGCGAGTTTATTCATATCTAAACCTGTATCGCTTGAAAGACAAGGCCGTGTCTTTTGAGGTACTTGTAGTGAACGTGTTGTCTGCTACGTATCAGTCCGTGTCATTTAAAGGTTCCGAGGTTCGTCAAGAATAAATTACACAGAGCTTTAAACAAGCCGAAATAGCAAGGATGCTAATGATGAAACCAGTGGTGTAGGCGAATTACGGACGCCATCTGGAACGAAAGAGGGAACAACGAAATACCTGTTCACCGCTAGCACTGGGCGGGGTTCTCTGCAATGATTTGGTAGAGATCTTTGTATTGCAGGGTTCCTATTTAAGCTGCTAGCGATATTATAATTCTGTGTTCGGAGGATAAGCGCGTGATAAACAATGGTGGCCTTAGTTTTTGTGACCCTAGATTCTGAGATGAGCTGGAGCGGTTGAATGTTTCGTAGCTTCTCAGAAATAAACGCTTAATGTTCTGCTCACCATCTGATAGCTATTTCGATGTAGAAATGAAGAAAATTGTGCAGCTTGTTCACACATGAAGATACAATATTTCGCTAGCGTGAGCCATACTTGGCCTGCTCCTCATGGAAAGCTAAAGCAATTTTAGACGCATCCGTCGCTTATCGACATAGTTTTCAAGTTTTAATGCATATCATAATTTAGATCCTGAAACGTTAGTGAAATTTTCATTAGTGACCTTCGGAGACGTGAGATTTTCCGTATTACATCTTTACAAGCGGACCGTCGGCGTGGGTTGTGTACCACTGGGTAATTACCTACAGATAATTATCCATAGCTTATTACCCACGTTTATCAACTGATCGTGTTCACAAAAAAAAAAATAAACCCAGCGCTTCAGTGTGCTCGGCATTTGGCCTGGCGACATATCTAAGTGGACAATACTGTTGTGGCTGGTTTCCTATTTCACATATGCTGTAACTTTTTGAAACCATAACGGCTGTTTGTTAGTCGGGCTGTGCCCTTTAAGTTACCCGACTATTTTGGTTCATCTATGGTTTTGTCACTCTCGCTTTCAGGAGATGTTGAGGAAAATCTTGGAACGAAGCCCTGTTGAAATGTAGCAATTAAATCCTGATAACAAGCCTTCTTCAGATGTGAAAATACATACACTAAGAGCTAAAATAACTGAGCTGAAAGCAAAATGAGGAAAAATGACCGACGCACTTGGCGTTATTGGCGAAATGAGCAAGCGAGGACGAAGTCTAGATTCTGTCATTCGTCATCAAGCTGAAAAGTTTGTAGAGTATGAGAACAGAAGCCGGTCCAGTAATCTAGGGGTTACTAGAGCCAAGGGTGAACTAAATTCCGACCTGAACAAGGCCGTTACTGAGAATACATTTAATGAAACCTTGGGTTCAAAAGCGCACATGGTAGATAAATTCATCCTTACTACCAAGAAAAAAAACCGCTGTAATAGGCCAGTAATTGTGCACTTTTATGGCACACGATAACACATCGTGCTACAGATCTGTAGCACACTGAAAGAAAGCTGGACAAGTATAGGTCAAGACTGCTCAGAAGAAGTTTTTAATAGACTGCTCAGTAGAAGACTGAAGCAATAAAAGTTACAAAAAAATATATCGACGCAGTGAAACGGAGAGAGAAAACAGTGCGAAATAGAACTGTTACAACAGTCATATTTACCCTTGGGACTGTGAGAGGAACGAACATTGTTTTTACCAGATGGAACAAGATAAGAATAATCGGCTTAAAAGCACTGAAAAACATGCTAGTCAGAAACCGGACCAACCATATAAAAACAAACGTAAGCTGGATATTACGACAAAATGTGAGTTCGGAGTGCAATGACTATTGTAGAACACCAAGTATCTTATAGTTGAAAATAGTTAAGTGATGCAGAGAAGCTGCGAAAAGTAGCGTGTGCGTTAAAAATGCGATTAAAGCGTCGATTACTATGTAAAAATGAAAAGCCGCTTTTGTGGTATAGCGCACTAAAGCCAAACACAGAGCAGAATTGGAGACGCCCACCGTTTCCCGCGCACTCTTCGTTCGAGGCGATTCCGCTGAAATGGCAAAGCAGCAGCGTGTCACGGCTGCTTAAAGCAGTCGCTCAGGCGGAAGCCGCCGCTGCAACAAACCATTTAGGCTGCCCCTAACAAGGCGGTTTAACCTTCAGGCGACAGGACCCATGACGGGACGAACGGCTTCGAAGTGCCGCAGTGGTGTGATCAATGTTTTTTTTTGTTGACCAAATTCATTTTTTCACAATTTTGCGCATTATTTATTATCATTACGATAATGCTATAAAATAACCGTTGTCCTTAATGACCCCGAAGAAAAAACGTTTTCTCCAAAACACTTCCAGGAAATCGCTAATTTATTTTTTTTATTTTCTTGAGCAGTCAAATAAAGTCTTATGATCATATGCAGTACTTGTTGAATTTGTTCGTAGTGTTGAATTTTGCATGTGTACCTCGTTCCTCTGTTCCCGCGCTATGCTTGATGCGGAAACTGTGGGTACCGTTTCCTTGAGGCTGCACACAATATCATTTTCCGTTTTGTCTCTTTTCAAGGATGTATGCTGCGACAGAAACGAACATTTTTCAGTATGTTCTAATGTATGTTTCAGTTAAAAACAGCCGTTGCCTGCAACGCTTCGGGGATGCTTTGCCGATGAGAACTCCGTACTGCCCAGCGGCACAACTGATCCCTTCTCATCACACGCTGAATCGAAGCACTGGAGGGCAGCCTGTGCGGATGTACGTAGTATTTGAATGCTTTGCGCACTTATATTGCATTGCTTCTGCTGCGGCTAGTAACGACCGCCGATAGATACCTTGGTGAGACCGCACCATTTACATTCCGGAAGGTGATAGCTCTTGTGTGCAATAAAGAAATGGAACTTTGAACGGACCACAGTGGTGAGGCTGTTGAGTGCACAGTGTTTGCGTTAGAAATGATGGAAACTGCCTTCGCACTAGGTGTAGAGAAGTGATTTTCGACGCAGGGTGTGTTTGGGACACATGTGCTAAGATTCATCACCGATCACAGTACGACTATGCAAAAAAGACAGTTGTTGGATTATGCTGCTGGAAAACAGAGGGTCCTCCCTAGCAGCGCTTTTTCATCATCATCCTCGTGGCTAACGCCTTGCAGGCAGCTGCAGGGACATGCTGACAGCTTTTTATTGTGTGCAGCATGGTAATAGGGGAGGTTACTGTTTTGTTTTGTGATCGCAGTCCGAGAGAAGAAACAAGTGACATTCGAAGCTATTCGTATTCTCGACAGTGGTGCGTAGACTAATTACCGATGACGTCCGTTGTGTAAGTCATATTTCAACGGTGAAGATTGTTGGTGTCTGACAGAGTGATTTTGCTATAAGAGGCAACCACTGAGTGCGTTACCCAACTGTAACGTGTACCCGCATAATAGTTAAACGCCGCACCCGGGGTGTCACCTGTTGTTTGATTAAGAGGCGCACTTGGGCCAAACACGTGAATGATGACAGCCACCAAATTGAACTAAAGACTTCCATGGCGGCGCCAGCAGCAGCAGTAGCTTGAGCTATCGCTACGGACAGTAGCAAAAGTATAATAACCCACTGCACCTGTCTAATGCGCCAAAGAGTTCTAGCATCAATTTCACCCGCCGAAAACAACGGTCAACTGGCTGTTTGACGCGCTAGGCTAGGAACCACGTTTTGCGGAGAGTACATGGTGGGTCTCAACTGCCCGCAGCAGAAGAGCGAGTCCTACGTTTCCTCCAATTCTACTGGATGGGAATTCTCAGAGACGCTTCGCTGATACTAATACACTCAGACAGCTTTGAACTTCTGCATAAAAGACGTTTCCGACGCGCTTATAGACCCGGCTGTGCAGAAGCGGTGCCTCGCTTTTCCGAATGCTACAGACAAGCGTGCTTAAATGTGGAAATGTTTTCTCCTGTCGACGGCGAGGACGGTACATGGGTCGACGGCATATGTGTGGAAGAAAGGCTCCTTCAAAGTGAAACCGAGACGTGGTCAAATACAAAAGCTATTATCTTTTGTTAGGCAGAAAAAATACGAAAAGCGTAGTAACCACGAACGTTAACATTTTAAATGTTTGAAATGTGCATCCTCATGGAAGCAAAACAAGAGCATTTAGCAATCATCATATGCTCGGAAAATAAAAACGTAGACCATTTGCTGCCAGTTAATGTTTCCGGCAGTTCTTGCTTAAAAGAAAAAAAAGAGAACCACTTAAGGCCATTAGAGGCACAAAATAAACAATAAGCTACAGACCCTGCTCCTGGAGTGGCAGTTTGAATATAGCATGGGATTATGACAGGCTAACGGGCGTATTAGTACGTTTACAATTGGAAAAGTGAAATTAATAAATCCATGAACACTGTTCTATGCTGAATTGTCGATTCTCTGTCAATATATTTGTTGCGCACAGTTGCAAGGTGCAAAAGTAGCCAATGTTGATCAACAACTAAACTTGAGGGTACCCATTGTTACAAAATAAAGAAGGTGGAATGATCTGCGCAGAAGTATAAAACATTTCGCATCTCCTCCGGAGCTGCCGTAGACACTACTTTGCCGCTGATGAGACACGACTGCGCGAAGATAATCTGCAGAACCACCGCTTCATTCACGTTCATGTCTTTGTCGAACTAAGAAGGCGTTGTCTTAGGCCGTCGGGACTAAGACGACTGCAGGCGAAGTCTTCGTAATAAATTAAATAAATTATTCAAATCCGCTCTGTGTTTTTGCTAGTTACAAGAAATAGTGGAGCCCTGTTTATGCAAAGGTATTTTAACGTTTGAAGCACTAGAAGCTTTCGTTTCGCGGTACGATGTGCTTGTCTCTGCGATCTCCTCGGCTGGAAATGCTTGAGCGCCGGGGCAGTTAAGCCGATAGGCGGCAGTTCGCATGCAACCAATTTGCATCTTTGCACACGGTTAAATGGATAGAAAAGACAGAGGCCTTTTTCCCCGCAGTGACCATACTCAGGGGGATGTAGATCATGACGTGGTCGATTAGCTTGCAACACAACCACAGGAAATGAAGCTCAAGCGACGCCTGCCCCGAACACCCATTGGCATGCAGATTATTTACCCTTATTCATGTCCTCCCCCGTGTTCTTCTATTTCATTCTGCAATCCCTCCTTCCCAGGTATGTTCTTCTGGCGTATAAGCATAACCCATGCTTCCCTTGCGATCTCTAACGGCGTGGCCTTCCGAGGCGATTTCCGGTGCGTACTCTCCTGTCAACCGTAACCCCGCAATCTATATTACTGGTTCCTTTTTACTGATGTTTCCTTGGTGTTAGTGTTGGTGCTTCCTGGTGTTGCTGGTGCTCCTTGGTTCCTTCGCGGTGGCACCACATACTCTCGGGAAAAGATGGATTAGCAATTTATCTTGCATATTCGGATTGGCACACAGCTTTGGTGGTGTAATGGACACTACAAAACTTCACCAGCGCTGCGACGAGGAACAAAGACAGAGAAGGAAGGACAAGGACAAGCGCTCGTCCTTGTCCATCCTTCTCTGTCTTTGTTCCTCGTCGCAGCGCTGGTGAAGTTTTGAAGATGTACCAACTAGCTCAAACCACGATTTTGCTCCAATGGACACTTTTGCTGTCATGATGTAAAAATAGCGCACAAGGAACACAAGGAACGGATAGGAAACGACGCAGACATGGGCTAACTTGCAACTGAGGTTTATTTCCGACACGCAGGTCATTTCCTATTCGTTCCTTGTGTTCCTTGTCCGCTATTTTTACATCATGAACGTTATCCAACTTGTCCAACTTTCTGCTTTACTTTTGCTGATACTGTATTTCTGCTGTAAGTTCAAACCAGGCAAAAATGCAACATGAATTCATTACCATTCTTAAAGTAGTAACGGTGACATATACTTAGATTGAGCTCATGAAAAGAAACACAGCGTAAGCTGAGCTTTTTATTGCTTAAGAGGGCACTCCGTGAAGGCCATCGTACAAAGAAAGTGCATGATCTTTAAATTGTGAGTAAGCTTCCGAAATAGTTACAGTAGCGGTGCAATTATTAACGTGGACAACGTCCTAACATATTATAAAATATCAGGAATCGTCGGAGGGTTTAAGGACGTATCTCTTGCAGTTCCATATTATGGCTTTGGAGGAACGTTTGGGCATATTCCTGGTCCTCGCATGAGGGTCACGTCGCCACCAGAGTAATCATCAATCTCATCAGAGCATATGTCATATTGCATTGGATCAGCGTCGCGATTTGCGAAAAGGTAGTATTCTAAAAAAAAAAAGAACAAATATGAGTCTATCTTACATTCTCCTGTAGTACTTTGAATGTAGTGGCAGTAGATGCCTCGCTACGATTTATGGTTTACACACTGTTATTATTTATGGTTCACTCAGTAATATTAGGACAAGTAGATAATATAGGTACTTCTAAAACCCAATGCTGTCGTAACAAAGACAGAGCCATGGGCGCTGTAGAATGACGTTGGCAATGACAGTTGCGCCTTTGAAACGTCACATTTCACTTCACCGCAAGACAATTGATGAACCGTACACAACCTTATGCCAGAAGATAAATTTAAGGCTTCCTTTGGGCAGCACAATGGCCTAATGAATGCTGCTGCGCCTTCAGACAGTAAAAAATTCCTGCGATTACCTTCATGGTAATGCGAGCGATCAGCGATAGATAATTATTTAAATGACTAACACAATAAAGCCACTATAACCTATCTGCCGCCGAATGAATAATATGGCGTTGACTAATTGGGTGAATACATGGATCAAGGCAAGCGTATGCACGATTCGTATTCGCGCCTCCGGTTGGATCTGAGGTTGTGAGATGAGAGACCAGGAAGGGTGGTTTGGGGAGGCGCAAGAACGGAGACATTCGAACAAAATTGCCAGTGTTTGTAGCGATGCCGGCGGTGTAATAAGGATTCCTGAATTACAAGTGTGAAATTACAAACTTTTTTTCATAATTCTTTTATTTTAACCCTCTTGCTACCCCTTGCAGAGCCACTGCATAGGCGGTAGTTGTGGCGATGCCGATCATATGTCACATGAAGATATCAGGAGAGGATATGTCATGCAATATAAAGTCAACATATTGCAGGGTTTGTGCGTTATAGCCGATCAAAGATAGACGACATCATTCTGTGCTCGTGGCAATTGACTGCATGAGTAAACAGAGTTAGGTGCTACTATATTCCAGCATTCCCAGCAGTGCTCTAGTGAGCAGTCGCCGCTACTTTCGACGCGTTTATATAATAAATATAAAGAAACCGGCGTCTACCCTGATGTAGGTGGCTTCACCACTTTGTCTGGTCTTCATACTTTCCATGTGGGATGACTGAATAAATGCTCCTTCTCAATTAGGCTTCTGTGACCTCCTTACCACTTCCCAAATAGTGTCGCGTGCTTTCCATGTTCCGGAAGGATGTGCAGACGCGCTTTCAAGACTATGCCGAGCGCGAAGACGGTCTCTCACTTCGAGAAGGTGAGCGACCACGCGTCGTTCACTCAGGTCGCGCTTGACAACGCTTCAATACGGCAGTGCACAAGCTTAACAGCGCACGGTTTTTTTTTCATTATTCGAGGTCGTTGTGTAAATGCTTTACAAAAATAAAACGTAGGATGCTCGTTCCTAGAAAAAACTGTATGGGTTGTTTCATAGTCTCGCAGCAATTAAAAGGAACGCATGGGACTGTAATTTGAACATAAATATTTGCATTATTAACCTTCGCTAATGTACTAATTTAGAGGGATGGAAAAGTACACTGAGGGGCAGCAGGCGATGAGAAATATTATATCTTTGGCCTCACTCTCCGCAAGTTTTTAAATTCTTTGGCAAAGTTACGTGAAACGCACTATATGGTTGAAGATGGCAAGAACACAACATTGAGTGTTCTATATCCTGGCCGGACTCCGGCTAAAGTGTCAGTAGCTTAGGATAAGAAGTTCTGGCTTTGTTAATCCTTATCGCGACGAAATTAAACGCATCCCACCTTCATTTATTTGCATAGATAAATGTATTCCTCTGGATGCAGAGATGATCCAGAGGTAGAGCACCCGCCTCGCGTCCAAGAGGACCGGGGTTCGAATCCTGGTACTGCGCAATTCTCCACCGGGTTAAAAAAAGAACACCGCGTGTCGATGGAATTGCACTCCCAGGCCTGTGGTGCGGCATGATATCGGTGAAGAAGATATGTAAAAAGAGATGGGCGAGACGGTTGGACCAGAGCTCCCCAATTTGGAAAACGCGCTGGGGAGACATCGTGGTATGTGGGCAGTTTGGAAGACGGCCAGTTCTCCGGCAAATGTGGCTACACACCGATTAACTTGCTTACCGAGCCGGCTACGTGTACGGCACGATGACAAGGGCGCATCGAAAGTCTCTAAGACTATATGATAGCGCTCACTGAAGGGCAACAGCGACCAAACTGACTACACCCATGGCTGCACAGGGCAAATTTTTCTTCACGGCCATGCCGTCTGCGCTGGATAGTGTTATAATACGCCCTACGCTATATTAGTTACCCTACTGAAAAAAAGGTGAATGATGCAGTAAACTTATTGTCTTTGTCAACCATAAGTCACACAGGTTGCATGATATTCTGAAAGAAAAAACATTTGTAAGTAAAATGTATAATTTGGTAATAAGGTATGACATATGCATAACAATTTTATGCCATTTCATTGACATACCTGTATGGAGTATTTGCATAACACAGCTTTTATCGGTAAAATAGGCGGAACAGTACTTGCAGAACACTGCAGCTAGGTGGAGGAAGCCAATCCCCAGGCAAGCCGCGGCAACACTCAAAAGATGTTCATGCAAATTCTTAGCAGGGCCTTGACGTCAAGTTCGAAAGGTCGCAAGAAATGCGTCTGTTTATTTAAATTTACAACGAACTACTAAACGTTTAAAAGATGCGACCACACCTTCCGATTTACTTGATCACCATTCTCATGCTGACAAAATGTGACATTGCTGCACACAAGTACTTACGTTATTTTCTCGCGTTCTTTTTTCTCTTTCTCATCCCTTCATGCCTTTTCTTCACAGCAGGGTAACTAGTTGGAGCACCCTTCAGAATAACCCCTCACCCGTTCTAGAGAGATGCCGCGGTGGCTCAGTGATAATGGCGCTCTGCTGCTGACCCGAAAGACACGGGTTCGATTCCGCCCGCGTCGATCGAATTCCGATGGAGGCGAAGTTCTAGAGGCCTGTGTGCTGTGCGATGTGTGCGCACGTTAAAGAACCCCAGGTGGTCGAAATTGCCAGAGCCTTTCACTAAGGCGCTTTCGGACATTAAACCCCATAAACCAAACCTACCAAATTTAACATCTTATCCCTTCTGGAGCCGCCGCGATGTGGCTCAGTGGTTAGAGTGCTCGGTTGCTGAGACGAAAGCGGCTTTTTTTTTGTCCCGGCCGCGATGGTCGAATTTCGATGAACGCGGAATTCTACAGGACGGTCTACTGTCCGATGCCAGTGCACGTTAAAAAAACCCCAGGTGGTCGAAATTTCTGGAGCTCTTAACTACGGCATCCTCACAGCCTGAGTGGACTTGGGATGTTAAACCTCCATAAACCATAAAGCATCTTCTCCCTACTCTCCCTTTCACACCTTTTCAAGCAGAGGATCTGGTTAGTAATGCTCCCAGATAATGCAGTGAGTTGAGCTTTAAATGCGGAGACAGCATGCGTGCTTACCGGTTTCACCGTTCGTAGAGCAGTTGCAGTGCCCGACAAAACATTGGTCTCCGTTGACGTAGTCTAGTGTTAGCTGGTACGCGGCGTCAGAATCTGATAAACGAGAGGCGAGAAATTTTTCCCAGACTGCAACGTTCATACAATTGGGTTCAGGGCCGCGATTTAAAAGGAACAGGAAGCTTAGTTTCGGATCATCTTCCTGCCGGCGAACATAATTTAATTAATGCGGCTGCTGCTACGCCCTTTCCTAATGACTGAAAATATTTTCTCCAGCTACTCTGTCAGTTGTGTGTTTAACACTGCCGCCTGATCTTGTCTTTATATTCAATTGCAATCATCATTAGGGTTTCATTTCAGCTTTTCAACAGAAACCATGAGAAAAATGAAGGAAGAACAGACTAAAGATTTAAATTCTTCGATGTACAGAGAGGAGTAAACTCTCAAGACAGCGATGTGCTTCCTTTAAATGCATCCTTGAACCCTCAAATGTGGCTTCACTGCCAGGGCTGGCGGGTAATTTTCGTTCTCGATTTACAACGCTTGCCTAACGCTGAAAAATATGCTTGGATTCAAATCCGGGCTTTTTCGTGTTGTGCTTGGTTAAAACCTCGAGACAAGACTGCCTTTTCTAAAACCTGCAATAGTCCTGTGACCATTCGTTCCTGGAGGCAAATGCCTTGAGTACATGGACACCAGTTTGTCCGTAGAGATCTTTCTAGTTGAGCTATGGCGTTTATCAGGCGGGACACACATGTCTCCTGCTTTTTCTAACAGCCTTCACTGATGAATGAATCAGCTGCCCAAGAATTTCGTTCGCGTTCCTTGGTATTTGTTTGTGCTGCTTATATCTTCATTATGTAGAGCATTATTAGTGGCTGGAAATCCGCTTATGTAAAATGGTGTTTGCGACATATATTTCGTTTTGAATACTGAAGTCCTCTGAATGCTGATTACCTTCGATATACCAGATGGGCTTTATAAAATTACCTCTAATATGCCAGCCCGACTTGAGAAACTTCTTAGCATAAATGATTAGTGTCTCCTGTTTCAACTTCGTAGGATGCAAAGTGGCCACTAGACTTCTCGTATTTTGTCTAGATTCCGGAATTGTATGACGATAAATTGCACACTCTTAGAAAGCTGCAAAGAAAATCACATGTCTAGGATTACTGCATCGTACTGAAGGATTCACCATTCTCCTTCCTTCACTTACAGTTTGCGCATGAAAGGTTAATCACTGTATTGTTAACCACTTCATAGGTGCATATGTCGTTGATTCTGAAAGAAAAAATTTAAAAATAATGAAATGTTAGCATTCAAATCCCTCCAGTCTACACAATGGAGCTGTGGATTTACACAGAATGCGTTTAACGGTTGAACCGATAGTAAATATGTTTCCGAATCAAGTAGTAGGGACAAAACCGAGATAAGAAGAGGGCCCTTCGCCTCCTTGCTGTTACGAAGAAGAAATTTTTGAAGCGAGAAGCTTCACTACTCTAGTCAAAACCGAGCTTCGCGTGAGCCGGCGCATGTCGGAGCACGAGTGACGGCACGCACGGCGCAGGCTACCGCGCATGTGCGCCGCCGCTTCTCCTCCTCGCGACCGTTTCACCTTTCTCCGCAGCCAGGCGCAGTGCGCATTTGAAAGAAGGGTATATACATGTATAAGGCGCGTTTGCCCATAGAACAGGCGCACGCTGCCGCGCGCTATGCGTCATGATTTGACGTTCGCCGCAAGCGCGTGTCTATCGCGGAGGCCGGCTATATAACTGCTTGCCAGAGTATAGGCGTGCGCATTCAACATGGAGAAGAGAGTGATACTACCGATACAGAAGTGCTACCACGGGAGTTGGCTGCAAAGAAGGGAAGAAATGAAAAGCTGAAAGCTCAGCGAACGTCCGAGACACCCGAACAACGAGAAGAACGTCTCGCTAACGACGCAGCAAAGACAATCGCAATGTTAATGGCCGATCATCTTGCTACTACTACTCATAAATCATAAAGCGTAATCATCAGCTAATTTCCTTGCCTGAATTCAAAAACAAGCTCAAAGTATTTTTATTGGAATGCTGATGTGTTATTCACATTTTGCTGATGTGTTATATTACCTGCGTTATTGTGATTTTGACCTTGTTTTTGTGAAGTATTGATTTTATATTTCCTATATTATGTATTTATCCGCTAACTGTGCTGTAACCATTTCTTGTACTAATAATTTATCGAGGGTCCCGGTGCTGTCTTTGACTTTGGGACCCTCGTCTGCACATTTATGATGTCTTGTATATTTTTTGGGGACTAATAAAGCCTAACTTTCTTCAAACCGTAAGCATATCCATAGGCTAAACCATAAAGCATAACCACAAGCTAAACCATCAGCATCACCGCAGCTTTTCGCTTCGAGGTATCCAGGCTTAACCTTAGCTAAGCCGCAGCCAATTTTTCTTCTTGATTTCGAAGGCATTCATTTGAGAATGAAAACATGGTCAAATGCCTTAGACTCACATTCTAGTGCTGCTAGTAGAATGCAGAACATACATAGCGCGATGATGAACACTCAAGCCCAAAGTCTCGAGCCACCGAATGATAAGCGAAAGATCGGCTTCGGTTGACCCTCCTATGTCTCGCAGAATCTTGTGCCCGATAAGGCTAGTAATTCTTAGATTCATTTAATTAGCTGTGCATGAAACGACGCACGATGAAGAGTGCGTCTTGCATGGGTGGGCATGTGTAATTTTATTTTGCCCCGTTTATAATAGGCGCTTTTGCTATTTTCTTAGTCCTAGCGTTGGAATTTACGCATTTGGGGTGTATAGTGCAGCCCCCGATAAAAGTATACGGTTCAAGTGGTTCGCTTCAAAGGCGTTTAGCGGGGATCCCTGGAATATCAGGTAATCCAAAGCTTGGGAGGACAGAGGACTCGAAGCCGTTTATTGCTCGAGAGGCGACGGTAGCTGAGTATGCATAACCAGGCACGCTGAAGGCCTCGTAGTCAAACACCCTTTGTTGTACACTTTTTACATGGAGTGTGTGTCCGTGGGCCAAAAAATTGCAACGAACGAAATTTGAAAGGCGAGCTTAAAGCTGAAGCGTTCTGCCTCCCACATCGTTTTTTGTATCAATGCAGGAAATAAAACTTTTTTACTCATTTTGTTATGCTGCGATAGTTTCAGAAAATCTTTCGGATTTATTGTTCTCTTTTTTTATTATAGCAGGATTGCGAATGAAGCCTTCGAGTTCGACGACTAATTTTGTTGAGCAAGTGTAAATCAATCTGTTAATCCTGACAACTAATACACGTTGATTAGAAGGGCAGTTAGGGGCTGACTTTTACCAGATCTTGCAGTCTAGGCTCCGTCTCCTGTTCTAGGCTAAGCTCTGTCTAGGCTCTGTCACGAGAGAATTCTTGAAAATGGTAGCTGAGTATGCGAAGAGTGATGTATCGGGTCATGGACGTCCTCTGGTCGCTTGTTAATGCAAGTTTGCAACACTAGGCAGCGACACAATCAGACAATTACCCCTTCTAGCCCACTTAACAATTGCTTCAAATATTATTTTTTCCCAAGAACAGCAAAGGACTGGAATCGGCTTACCAACTACAAAATTTTACAGCAGCCTGTGGCATCATTTTGCTACAAGTCTAAATTTACCATAATTTCTGCTTTGTTATTGTATTGCGTTGTACTTGCTCATCAGGTTTGAATATTTTTGCTACTGACTGGTTGGAATAGTTGCACTACGTATTAACGTCTCTGTCTACAGCCGATGAGCGGTTGTTTAATACTGTTACTTTTATGTCTGAGCTTTATTTCCTGAAATTTTGACACCTGTGTTACGTATTATTTTCTGTCTTTATTGCCGAGGAGCGGTTGTTCATTATGCAACTTTTATGAGCTTTTGGCTCAGCTTCTGACTCTTCTACTTGTAATTTTCCTTTTTTAGCATTCGTGTACCCACCCTGCTAAAATCTATTGTGGGATTGGAGTATTAATAAAGAAATAAATTTGTAAAACCTGCATTTCAACGCAAGCGCTTGCGTTATAAATACAACTATGCCTAGTAATTCGTAACCGCAGTGTAGATATTCCACTCTGAATATACACTTTTTTAGACATCAAGTATTGTGCTTTGCCGTTGGTTCAAAAAAGCAGTATAAAAACATAAACCACAAGCACTACAAGCAAATCCACTTTTCTTAGATTAATGAGATTTCTCTGAGATGTTAGCCAGTACTTGCGCTGAGGGGCTATGGCGAGGGTTATTGATCTGTAGCCAGTCGTAAAACAAGCTTACCTAAAGATAGCGGGAGCGCTGACTTCCGAATGCAAATATTAAACAAATTCTTGAGAGAACTGTCCATAACATGCGAAGCACCCATTGATAAAAACAGGACAGCATCCTGCTCCAGTTTTTTTTTTTTCTCATCAGGGAACATCAAAGAGCAAATTAGATTTTCGTTAGACAGAAGGTGACAAATTGTGCTCATTCCTTTCGTGTAGCAATGTCTTTAAGTCATTCGCGCATGTGGGGTTTTGTCTACCAATCAAGTATGGTACAGAGGTCATGTCTAATTGAAGCGCATTCACCTAACTGAAGAAGATAATAAACGTTTCTTTGATAAGTTGCAAGCTCTTGGGTAAACTTCATATTATGGGGTTTAAGGTCCCGAAGCGACACATGCTACGAGAGACGCTGTAGTTGATAACTCCATATTAATTTTGAGCAGCTGAAGATCTTTAACGCGCAGTGACAGCGCACAGCACACGAGCACATTTTGCATTTACCAACCTTCTTATGTTTATAATAGTGTATGAATGACGTCAAAACACTGCACAGTGCTTACGTATACGGATTATACTGCCACGTGTTACTCGATTGGTCTTGCGGCGCAAAGAAAACTGTGGCATAAACACCAAATGACAATCACGAAGAAGCGCTGTTAGAATCTGCGTCCGTTTTTCAAGAGTTTGCAGCAAATAAATGGAAAATAGGAACTGAACTCCGAAACAATAATTAAGCTCAGAACAGAGAAAAATCCAAATGTTGTCTCGTCACGCGATCGAAGGTGACAATTTTAGATCTTCTGCTATGATTATAGTAGCCGTATATTGTAAAAGCTGCAGCGACCGAGGCGCCCCAACGTAATGCGGCCGCAGTGCAGCTTTGATAGCGTCGGGAGGACAAACACACGCCTTGCATTGTCCACTGGTGGGAGGAGGAAAACGTATTATTTCGGCAGCCAACTACTAGAGCTTGCGCTGAAGACACTGCGAGGGGCGCTGGTGGCGCCCCCACAGAGATTATCTTGCAGGGGGAATAGGAGGATGTGCTCCGCAAGGGGCACCAGAGCATAAGTTCGACGAGACGTCGCTGATGTCAGTGGCACGGTGCCTAGGTGTGCGCCAGGCTTTTGAATATACTCATGCGCAAGAGCTCACTGTTTGTGGTGCTTGAAGGAATGTTTTCGCGAAATCCGTGAGCGCAGCGCCAGGAAACGGTGAGAGGCAGCACTTACTACTTGGAGAGAAGTTTCTCACAGAAGGATGGAGATTTGGGCAAGGAGGGCAAGGCCTGGATTTCAGGTTTGTGCAAGAGTCTAGTGGCCTATGGGCGATCATGAGGCGAGAACGCGCAACAGCGGGCGGCACCATGAAGCGTTTCTCTTTTTCGCGATGTCAGAACGGAGCTCCTAAAGTGTCATATTCTAAACGCGAACAATTGTTTTTGTATGTTTGCTAAACGGCAAAAAAATAACTATTCGACGGTTAGCTATATTTGGCGACCATTAGAGAAAGCCCTCTCTGACTATGAACCATTATAGTGGTCGCTTATATTTATCTGCTTTTCTGCTCCAGTAAGCATACTGAAGGACATAATGATGACCAAATACCGTTACTTTGAAATATTCTGTTGTGAAAACTTTTATTTTTGCTGTCATAGTTAGAATTAGGACCAGCACTAGCCAAACTAGGCAACACCTCGTCTTTACGGCATTCCGGCGCGGATGAGCAGCCGTTAGAAGAAATGTCTTACACAGTGGCTTCAGCTTTCCTCCTCCATAATACCCAGAAACCCTATGCAGCGAAGCCATCGTGAGGGTGAAGCCTACGAGGCGTCCTGCCCCATACGGAAATGTCATATCTGGTTTGATATGAAAAAATCCAGATATGAACAAATAGGGAATTGGGCATATAAGGTCTTATATGAATATACGGGCGTATATAGCTTGATATGCCCAATTTCCTATATACCATTACGTGAATGGAACTCATATAAGGAAATATATGTGCATATGGTCGTATATGTCCTGATATGCCCAATTCCCTATATATCCATATCATGACTGAACTCATATATGACAATATATGAATATATCTGGCGTATATGGCCTGATATGCCCAATTCCCTATATAATCATATCATGATTGAACTCATATAAGAATATATCTGGCATATATGGCCTGATATGCCCAATTCTCTATATATCCATATCATGAATGAACTCATATATGAATATATCTGGCATATATGGCCTGATATGCTCCATTCCCTATATATCCATATCATGATTGAACTCATATATGGATATATCTGGCATATATAGCCTGATATGCCCAATTCCCTATATATTCATATATGGATTGAACTTATATATGGAAATATATGTATATATGGTGTTTATATAGCCAGATATGTCCTATCCTTATATGACCATATCTGATGGAGCCCATATATGGGATTTCTATATATGGTCTTTATATACCCAGATACGGCCAAATCTGTATATAGCCATATCTGCGAACAGTCATATATGGATGAATATACTTACCCAACTGAAAAAACGACCTCGGCCCTATGTTGGGCCTAAGTCGGTAGCCGGCCTGGCCGACCTTGGCCCTAGCTTGGCAAACTAGGTTGGGCCGAGGTCGGGATTGGTGATTGGCCTCACACCGGCCGACCTTTGGCTGCCAACATAGGGCCGAGGCCGTATGCCGACCTTGCCGTCGCCAGCCAGTGCACTGCTAGATTGTGAATCAATGACAAATAGTGGTCACCTTATCTATATATGACGTTTGAAAATTAAATTTTGGCCATGAGGAATCCGACCTGTATGCACAGGCATCTTGAGGAGACACAAACAGTGAAGACGAACTTGCAGCAATTATTAATGGGTTCCTTTATGCATCAGTATACAAGCAGTTCCACTTGCTGTAAACGCACGCGTACTCTGCAATCTTACAAAATACTGAAAAACACCAAACACATTTCAGCCATATATCTTTTATTATTGTATTCGCAATCACTTTCAACAGGAATGCTACCGCATGACTGGAAGGTGGGGAGGGTCATTCCGGTCCACAAATCAGGTGTAAAGGACTCTTAACTGAATTATCGCCCCATCTCCTTAACCATTGTGCCTTGCAAAATCATGGAACATGTCATATATCTATTCCCATGTCGTAAACCTCCTAGATTCTAACAACTTCATCCGGCTCAGCACGGGTTTCGTAGAGGACTTTCCTGCGAGACCCAATTGGCAATCTTCACTTTCGACCTGCATGCTAACCTCGACCGTAACATACAGATCGATGCATTATTTTTAGATATCGCGAAGGCTTTTAACAAGGTACCACACCAATGCCTACCACTGAAACTAGCCTTTTTAAATTTGCACCCTAATATTCTAGACTAAATTAAAGAATTCCTAGCTAACCGTTCTCAGTTTATTTCGATTAACAATCACAACTCAGGCACTCTCCCCATAACATCCGGTGTTCTGCAGGGATCTGTGCTCGGCCAGCTTTTATTCCTAATATATATTAACAATCTGGCGTCACAAGTATCGTGTAAAATTTAAACATATTCGCCGATGACTGTAATTTATTGTACCGTTACTAACTTTTCTGAACAAGTGGCTCTTCAAAATGACCTCAACCGCATCCATGAATGGTGTGACCTCTGGCTAATGACACTAAACGCTAAAAAATGCAAACTTGTCTCATTTCAGCGTCAACGCAACCCCCTTATTTTTTCCTATACAGTTGCCAACTCATCTATAGAAAGCGTCCATTCATTCAAGTACCTCGGTGTAACACTCAGTACCGATCTTTCTTGGCGAATACACATTACCACAATAATATCATCTGCCAACAGATCTCTAGGATTCCTAAAGCATTATCTTCATCATGCACCGCAGCACGTGAAACTTCTAGCTTACAAAACCCTTATTAGACCTAAACTCGAGTACGCCAGTCCCATCTGGAATCCACACCAAATATACCTAACAAATGCACTCGAATCAGTTCAAAACCGCGCCATTCGCTTAATTCATTCTGCTTATTCATATACAATCAGCGTTTCATCTCTAAAGAACAATTCCGGTCTCGAAAGCCTTGAAGCTGGCCGTCGCGTCGCCTGCATGTGTTTGCTCCACAAGTTTTTCCATAGCACTCAGAATCAAACACCTTACATTTCTTATCCGACCCGCATATCTCACCGCACCGCACCGCACACCCATTTCAGCTTGCCCGGCCTCTATCGCGTACTGCAACCTTTTCAGTTCCTTTTTCCCCGCACCATTGTTGACTAGAATGCCCTCCCCGCCGATGTTGCCTCCATCACGTGTCCACCTTCATTCTTATCCGCTGTAACCATTTGTATCATACTGCAATGGTTGTTGAATGAGTGTTTATGATTGCCGCATATGATTGTTGAATATATTAACCCACCCCTTATGTAATACCCCCTGAAGGGGGTCTTTAAAGTGAAGAAAGTGAAGTCTCATTCTTCTGTGCCCACTGCCTCCCTTGCTCGAGTCGGCTGGCGCCTCTGGCTGCGGCCACTCTCCCGATCCTGCGCGCCAATCAGCCAGCGCTTTATAACAGCGCTGCTATTCTTCAGGGTTGCTTGTTCAGGGTAGTGTGCTCTCAGGCAGGCTAAGATAAAAGAAGAGAGCAAAAACAAATGCCACCACTTCAAAAGGCTCAAACCAGCTCAGCAGTGATATTCCAACCAAATAATCCAGTGCTTTGTAGTCCAGACTCGGATATAACAGCTGTCAGCACTATATTATATAACCACTGCAATATTCACTTTTAACCCAAAATAACATGCGGCAATGAGGGCAAAATGCAATAAACTAAAATATCTGTCCTTTGTACATAGCATCCATTATGATATATTTGTGGGCAGTCTTCACTGTCTTCACAACAATATTATAAATGTTTTAGCGAAAATCAGGGCCTTATATACTGAAAAATTTGGCATTGTGTGTACGATTATAAATAGCGCTAAACAACTGCAAGCAGTATTAGAAATTCAATATTTTTACAATTGCATGAAACCTGATTCAGTATACAGTAGCAATTGTTTTGACAAGTTGCTTTAATGAGGCAATCTAAGCCAACAATAAAACAGCTGCACTGCCGCCAACATGCACATTTACCCTTAAATACAGGCAAATCATTTACAACCTGCATTTCATTACGTCCACGTCACAGCCGCGCCAAAATTAAGAATGAATACGAAATTGTTTCATGACAAAGTAGACTAAATAGAATAGAATCTCGAAGCACTTAAATTTTTTTTCCTGGGAAAACATTGCGGGGTTTAATGTCCCAGAAGCAACGCATGGACTATTAGGGACACCTTAGTGGAGGGCTCCAGCAATTTCCACCACCTGGGACCAATGTATTGTACTGAAGAATATATGGCTGATAAAATGACCAGCGTGTTTAGCACAGCATGACAATTCTTCACCAGTGTGGTGAAGAATTTCCGGCTCCATTACTTGGAGCCGAATGCCACATGTCCAATGCACGAAATAAGCCTCTCTGAAGGCCAAAATGAACGTATTCACCACTGCCGAGTTGTTCAAGTGGCACGCTTTGTCGAGTGGACACTAGAGCATACTGTGTCTTAGGAAGATCAGTGAAGTGCGGCCTAAGAATGTAAAGCAGTGAATTAACTGCCGCTCTCCTGATGTGATGCTTCACAGCCCAGGCCCTCAACTGGCTCCTTATCCCCTCTGGACACTCGGCATTGTCGGGAACATCCACCAAGTCATGCTCATCAGGCTCCACAGGACCAGCGTTTTGGCCGTGCAAGTCACTTCCATCTGGCTCAGCTTGATCTCCACTTGAACACTGTGTCTCAGCTGCCACGACAGAGTATTCAAAAGAATTCACTGCTGCATATGCTTGCCCTAAGCAGTCCCCGAGCGGTGCAAATCTATCGTTTCCAACACTTGCTAAACGTGATGGATTGTCGGATTGCAAATGGGGGAATGTCTCAGAGCATGCTGCCGCCTCTGCGTTTCTGCGACTTGCTGCAAACACCGTACGCTGCCCGCCTTCGCCAGATAAAGCTCTCGGCGACGTTTCACCCTCAAGAACCGCTCCATAATGAGGTCTTACCTTCCGACGTTTAGATCAGGTGGTGTTGTCATGGTGAAAGGCCAAGACACCGCACTGCAGGAACAACCAATGCTCCAAATCCAAACAGAGCACGATGCCAGCTACGCCGCTACGAAAGCACAGAGTGAAAAGCGCGGGAAGAGCATCGCGTTGCAGATTCAGTCGTTGTGACTGACACCGTGCTTTCGTAGATATGCTGTCAAAAATATGTTCGCAAGGAACAAAAAAAATAAATGTGTTGCTTTATTCTTTGTTCTCAAATTATGCAAGTTAAAATTTACATTGCTTCACTGCGTCTAGATAAAAAAACAATTGCTTCCCAGTTTCAATAAAACATTGAAACCGAAACTTTTGAGTTTCGGTTTCGTTTGGTGTCAGTATTACGGGACTTTCCTTTTATCTCTCGATGAAACTGTACTCGTCCGACAATTATTTAAATGCTCAGCATTAAAACGAAATTGATGCGGCAGCATTGCACCTGCATTTTGCTTACACATTACATTTCACCGATTGATAAATCAGGCTCACCATGCATGCAGTCATGCGCGCAGTGTATTCGTAAAAATATATATATATATATATTCAGATAATATGAAACGTACGTCGATCGAGCGTTTCGTCCGCAATTTCCACGCGTCTACTGCGCGTGCGTCTGCCATATACGTCACCGGCCAAGCCAGTGGGTAGCCAACCATGGCCCTACGATGGTCTCCGTGTGGTTGCCCGAGCGTTGGGTGCCGACTAATTTCGTATCATTTGCCGGTAGTTGGCTGAACGTTTTTGGCCAACTATTAACCAGCCCAATTGGCAGCCAACCACGGCCCGACTAGGGGCCGCCATTGGTTGGCCGAGGATACCGGCTGCCGAGCACTGTCCAATTGCTTACCGATGGTCGGCCGTCGGCCAATTTCACTTGGGTATATGGGCCATATATGGCCAAATATAGATAAATCTGTAATGTCCATATTTGGCTGGAGCTTATATATGGAGCTAGTTCTATATACGAATATATACTGACAGATCTGCACATAACCTTATATACTTTTGGTTAAATGTTGAGGGGAAATTTTCCCTAAGGCGGAGCAAACTTCCATTAAGGTATTAATTACTTATTCGCATCCATCCAAGCACAGTCATACACCATGTCCCCAGACCAAGACGAATCTTTTTACGAAAGAGCAAAAGTTTCTGGGGAAGCTGTGTCGGGTCCCTTGTAGCCGTGTGACTGCTTGGCGGAATGAAAATGAGTGATTAATCCCTTATTAAAACCTTATAAGCTTTCATATGGAAATATAAAATAAATGACAGCCTATGTATATGTGCCCTCATACGGCGAGATCTACCGAAGGAGACGGTACAAAAAAAAATTGAAGAAATCCAACGATTTGCGGCGCGCTTCATCTGCAATCTCTGCAAGCACCTAGGCTCCCCTTCTCCAATGTTGCATGCTGCTACTATCACATTAGCCAATAAAGAGTGAACCTGGGGCGTGGCGTCTCCAAACAGTGATGGAGGGCGGCCAAACAAAAGATGTAATGAAATTAGTTGCAACCATTGCAGAATGCTGTCATATATATGCCGTTATCGCCACATGCAGACGTAAGCGACTGTGCAGTACGTCCTTACCGCTACTACTTCAGATTAATACAGCTTAAACTTTTGACGTAGATTTTTATTTTAAAACTTTGAGAGATACGTTGGTGCTGTGTAGGGGGTTATACAGGATGGTTAACATTATGTAAGCGATAAACCTGATTTAATAGACGATTAATTAACTAACATTAACTAATAAACATTTTATTTTGATTCTAAGGGGCAATATTATGTTGCGAAATTAAAGGCCATCATCGTAAAAGGTGAGCCCAGCTTCTAACTTTTTTTTTAATTGGTATAGGAGTTTGAAATATCGAGCGCCAGATTTTGCGCATTTCAAAGCTCGCTGAGTTGGTTTACCCGCATTGAAAATGCATAAAACTGGCGGTCACTTTTTTTATGCATCAAACACGAACACCGTTTGTGTATTTTATGATGCAGAAAAAGTTTCTTTGAATTCGGCGACGATACGACGCGCAGCGACGCGTTTATGAATATGCGAAGCGGACAAGGCAATTCACTGAGCTTGCAAGTGTGTATGTTCAGTATTTCGAACCACATTAACGATTACGAAAATTTAAAAGCTAAGGTTATCTTTCCTTACTGACGGCCTTCATTTTCGCGATACAGACTTACGCCCCAAAATCAAAATTATGAAAGCTGTTTAGTTAAATATAATTAATCATTTTTCAGATTATTGAGCTCTATTACGTACATAATGCCCGTCTTGCTGTACGGTCCACCTTCACTGACCAAACCAACATATCTCTCGCACTTTGTAAAATAAAAATCTGTAAACGTTAAAAAAATGTCATCCAATACATCTCTAAGTGCTGCTTTAAATTGAAAAACCACTCGGTTTTATACTGCTCTAAAGCTCCTGATAATCATATAGCATAGGTAACACAAGTAACACAACTACCACACAGAAATTACGCAGGAAATTTTATTGGGGTACATTTAATGCTCTTGTGGTTCTATAGTTCTGTATGCTTCTTATCGTCGATGCTTTTCTTTTTTGCTCCTTATTTCGCTGAGTTTAGTGCCCACGGCCAGCAACAGCAGCTTTCCGGAGAGTTCCCGCCCCTTCTTGGTCGGCAGGGCCGTTGTGTAGGCTGCGTGGGAGATAATTTAGAGCGATCTTGATATAAATCTGCGCAGAACTTGTGCACTGAATCCGAGACAGCCTACCGCAAAATCCATTGTGGGCTATTAAAGGTGCCCTGCGACGTACATAAAGCATGGGCTCTTTAATCTTTGTATGCAGAGTAAGGGACATTGTGAGTCCTGAACGCGCAATGAGATCACCGAAATCATGATATTTGATATTTTATTCTTCGCTAGAAATGCTTGTTTCGAGCCGATGGTGTCGCAACGCGGCGGCCATTTGCGGCAGCGGAAATGAGGTGGCATCTAGATAGGGCGCTGCCTTTCTCATTGGTTGGGCGTCCAGTTTGCATATTGTTCCTTCATACTTGCGAAATGGATCCAAAATATTATGTCTCTGAGTACTGCAAGCTTTTTCGCATGCCACAAAAACTGGAAAGAAGCAGGGAAAGCGAACGAAAACTAACAAGAATACAGCTAGGGGCGACACATTCCATACCGCTTCAAACCTTCATGGCGGCCAGCGCTGTTCAAAAAACGTTGGCTCAGACCAGAAAGCGCGCGCGTCGAGACCGGCCGTGACCATACCAATACGGCAGCGAAAAAAAAGCCAGTCGACACACCTTGCCCAAAATGTGAAGAGAAAGGCCGGACAGGAGACGGGAGTCGAGTTTGGGGGGGAGGGGGGCTACCGCTGACAGCCTTGCAGTCCGACTCAAAAAGAAACTTCTGGGAACTTCCTTTGTCGTGTCACCCCTGCCCTTACTACGGCGTCGCGTACACGGGGGGAAGACGCCGTCAAAATGCGCGGCTGTCTACAGCCCCGACAAAGCAACAACTGCATGCACGCTTCCGCTGCGTGGGCGCTAGGCGCGGTTCTGATTGGTAGCGCCCAATGTCGGTACTGGGTGAGTGAAATGGGAGAGTGAAATGCGTTTTCGCCTGAGCTTTTCATTTCGAATTTTCAGAGTGGAATAACTTTCGCTTGCATGCCCCGATTTCAATAATTATTTTTGCTCTGGTCTCTGGAACGCATGATGAATCTATTTAATAATATTAACTGGTAGAGAGCAAATCATCGCGATGCCCCTTTAAAAGCTTAGTCTCATGCTTTTTTTTCGGGCTTTACCATTACAGTTTCCTGGCACAACCGCGAACAGAGACAAGTATACGCCAATTGTTTCTGAAACACGTTCGTTCGCACTAACCACCCGAAATAAAACGCGTACCAGCTCTTCATTCCACTGCTCCTGCTTAGCTGTAGAGCGCAAGCCTTGTGGCAAATGTAATGGGGCCTTTGTCACCTAATTGGATACGCAGAACGCAGCAATGCTGATCCCGTGTTAAAATAGAATTAGCACTATTACTTACGACAATGAAAAGGGTTCAGTTCCTGATACGTGCATATGAGAGAATCCATTACAGCTTGCTGTCTACGTCTCGTTACTTAGAAAATACATCCCTAACTAGCCCCGCAATGTGCTTAGTCAGGTTAGTCTATGTTTTTTGCGTTACACAATTCATGTCATGCACTTGAACTACCGCTGGCAGGAACGCAACTCGGTGGCGGTAAAAATTTCGCTACTGAAAAATGAGAGATTACTCTCCGACTGCACATAGCCCAGCTTACAAATAAATCATGCATTATGATACCATTTAGCTTAATTTATAGCCCTATCATCGAAAACTGCCGACAGCATTGGCAAAGGTAAACAACAAAGCAATACGGGAAAAACAGTAAATGGTTGTTCACGCTTACCTGAAATATTGATGATTGCAGGTTCACAGAAACCTTGGTATTTCCCGCTCACTTGCACCCTGGATCCTTCCGATGGCTCATCATCCCATGCATGCTTGGCGCAGGTCATTTTAACGCCGTCAAAAGTGTCTTCTTCCTCAAAACGCACAAGTGTGGCGCTGTACCATGATTTCAAAGGGAAAACAAGTGGATGCAACAACGGGTATAACCGGAAATTGCTCGCCCGGCAGGAAAGTGCGTAGCGCACTGCAGGGTCCGGCTTCTAGCTCTGTGCAACAGACGACAGTCAAGGGTGGCGCCACCAATGCCTTCCTTAGCAGATATCTGTGCATATCTGTGCATGTCAGATATCGGCACCTGCGCACGGGCGCTCACGCGCGCGTCA
Organism: Amblyomma mixtum; assembly: GCF_055824585.1. Classification (NCBI taxonomy): domain Eukaryota; kingdom Metazoa; phylum Arthropoda; class Arachnida; order Ixodida; family Ixodidae; genus Amblyomma; species Amblyomma mixtum. Next base: position 90,913,399 of record NC_143019.1, on the reverse strand, counting down.
GAAGCGGGGTCCGGTTTACAACAATGGGAGGACCGCGGGGGCTCTCGGGGACTCTTTTTCTTCATGGCTTGAAGCTCTTTCAGCCTCCCCTAAATTTTCTTGGAATCCTTGCAGATCCCAAACCATCTCTTGTTCACGGCTTGACATTTTTTTCAGTCGGCTCCCGAGGGGGAGCGAGCCAGGACCAGGAGCATGGAGGTTCATGCCACTTTTCGACGCCCGTCGCGGCGCGTGCTGGGCGCGCAGGCGCTTCGCGTGTATGCCTTGGAAGTGTCCATCGAGATGGGGCTTTATATCGCGTGTATCTTTATCAATATAAATATAACTAACGATACCCCTGCTGCGTCGTTGCTTGAAATCCCGTCGAACTGATCGCCACTCTAGTCGACGGAGCTTTGCGGAAATTGAGAAAAAGATATCTTAGCGGAAAGTTGAGCACTCTTCGGCGTCTGGCCGACATTCGACGGTTTCAAATGCTTACGAAATGCGAACAGAGACCGCCCCTGTCATTGGCGGTGGCCGTTATCTTGCCTCAGAGCCGCGTCCCGCAACTGTTTCGGCCCTCTTGATTTCGACATCTGCTGCTCACTTGTTTCTTCTCCTCTTTGTTTAGCACGCTGCTTGCGTTGTCGCTTATTTAGTGCTTCAAGTTAATGACTCGTCATTCAGCATTTACAGCGTGCGCGTGAAATTTCAGCGGGAATACACAAATGTCGACTGCACTGCAGTACCACCGTTGTCTGCATACCTGTAATCGTTTGTATGGCATAAAACGCAAGCTATGTTAACTATTCCCTTTCTGATGCGCGGATTGCAACTGTACTTGTTTACAGAGCATGATCACTGCAAGAAGACCGGATGTTTGCGACGAAACACTTGATAGCCGGAGAACTGGCGCTTTCCGGTCGTGGTAGATCCGCTTTCTTCCATACCACAAATACTCGGTGCTGAACTGCTTTATCCAGAAGCATGTTCGACGATTAATCGCATCGGTGAAAATGATCTCATTTGTTATCCACGAGCGGCGCCAGTGGTCGACTGTTGACGGCTCCCTAAAGGCCGTTGTACGATCGTTTTTGGGCGGATCCGCCAGCCAGCGAACCGCTCGCTTTCGGCCTTCGCTCGGGCGTGGGGCGGAATGGGTGTTGTACGATCATTTTGGAGCTGGCGGACGAGGCGGATGGTTTAAAGCGTTCCGAGTGGCGCGCCCGGGATTGCCGCCTGTCCAATAGCATGCTCCTGTTGGCAACCTAGACGGCGCGAAAACGTGGTCTTTTTTTGCATTTCCTCCATGTTTTTTTGCTCCTCGGCGACCGGCACTTAGGCTGAACTTCCGCATAGCCGTGGCGTGGTTTTTGAAGTTCTTGACCACAAAGCATTCTTAACTGTCCCATGAATTTAAAACAAAGTGGTTGCTCCGTATTTCAGAAAAGTATACATGTGCCATCCTCATTAATCCATACATAATTAGATAAGGGAGTAAGTACACTAGCCTAGAGGTTAAGGAAATGCAAGAACCGATTTGGAAAGTTTACATAGCAAATATTGGCGGAGACTAGGATAGAATGCTTTGTATAGTCAAGGGAACGGGAACTGCTTCATATTTTGCAGTTACCTCAAACAAACACAATCATATGAAGCAGAATGCGAAAAAGTTAATTTTCAGAAATAAGAGCTATGATGTCTCAGGACAGAATGAATTGAAATAAGCCATTGAAGTATGTGTGGGCCATAGATGCTTAAGTTCTCCAGTAAAGCTCTACAGCAATCTTGAAGGTACGTCCTTTCTGATCAGTAAAAAATAATGTGAGAAATTTTAAGGGCAACTCTGATTCCCAAAGCAGCAAGCAAAAGAGAGAATCTGTATTTGTTAATCGATATCCACACCACTTGTTATATATAGAATAATGTCGTACTAGTTACTAATTACCAATTTCTTAGCAAAATATCCTTATTCCACTGCCAGTCTGGGTTGCAAGGAAACGAATTAACTGAGCCATCAGTAGTCATAAGGAAGTTGGAAAAAAACCAAGTTGAAGTCAGGCCGAAGGATGACGAAGAAAAACAGAAAGGCAGTGATGACTTTTGTCTTTTATTGCTATCTCTTTGCTGCAATCTGATGATGAGAGCTTTTAAGCTGAACCAGTTGCCCAGTTAATACTATCCTTAGTACATGTGACTATATACGAGTTACATGCATAAGCATACACATGTAGAATTCTCACTGAGCCACATCATGAAGTCAGTGTGTTGCTCAGCTGAGCAGAACAGACAAGCACAAAGAGAAGCCTGGTCAACAACAGGTGGGTTCACTAATGCATGTTTAGCTTTGCAGTGAGCGAATGTAGGTAGCTAGAGCTAGTTTGTGCAAAGTTAGCCCAAATGCTACTATTGTGTAAATCTGCCCCGATATAGTTTGAAATAAATTATGAACAAAGTTCTCAATGAACACGTTATGCATAAGAGAGCATTGTACTGGTTTGCCGAGGTGACCGAGTGACTGAGCACTATATCAGATCTATTTCTTTTCATATTTATCACACCTCAGTTGTCCTAAATGACGTTAGTTTAGTAGCGAGCTTTAAAATGGTGTGCCAGGTAGGAGCTCAGTGAGTTCGTAATTTGTAGCATGATTTCTGTAGTAACCACTTCGAAGGACAGTAAGATACACAGCCTTGTGGGATGCAAGACCGTTACAGCCTTCTGTGGCACGAACAAAAACGAATCTTCAAATTCAGTGGCATATGAGCTAAATGAGGCACAAGAGTGTTAATGCACCTAGTGCACGAGAGACTACAAGTTGGGACTGATTAGTTGGGGACGTGTTGGTAAGGAGCAAAAAAAACCTGCATAAGATGAAGACATTCAAATATGCACTTTTAGTGCTGTCACACTGGACCTTCAAAAATGGCCTGAGAAAATAAAACAAGCGGCTCAGGACTGAACTAATTCAAGGATTCTAGTTAAATTAGATTTGTGCCATGTGCCATTAGAATGCCCAAGTTGATGACACACAGGGGAATTGAATGCAAGTAACTTGGAAGACGGTGATACTAACAACACGTCATGGTGTAAATATCCTAGGTTGTGGGTGGGTGTATGAGGATCATTAGGTATTTGAACCAATATACAGTGAATATACCTTTATCGGAAGTCCTTATAAGTTGGCAAAATGTAATGCTGACAATAAAAAACAATATTACTGCATTCTTAGTAACATTAGCAAACAGGACAATCCAGGGCATGCTAATTGTTGTTTTGAACAACTGAAATGCTGGTATTGATTGCAATATGGCACACCCCATATGGCTGTCAGTGAAGGCATATGACAAAACACTGAAGGGACGGTAATAATGCAAGTAATGAAAAGCTGAGGCCCAAAGGAGTGCCTTGGCGGATGTCCGAGATTGCAGGAAAAGGCAAGATACATAAGAATTGGAAAGGGAAATCTGCCGAAGGCTGGCTGTTTAAGCTTGGATCCAGTTTAGAGCTATTGGATGCAAGTTAAAGCACAAGAAAACCAGCCTCACATAAATAGGGGAATCGCATGCTTTTGCAAAGCAAAGAACAAAAGCATCATGGGGGATGTTGCAGTCAAGGTGCATGTCGTGAAGAACAAGAAAAAGTTGGCTATTGCAGAAATGTCTACTAAAAGCTTGCCGATTTGAATCAAACAACTTAATGGGCCAAAACAATCTAGCAGGGTCAAGAGTATGAAATGTGTTTGGTGATTTGCAGCACATGCCAATAACACAAATAGGGCCATAGGTGCTGGGTGATGCAGGATTAAAAACAGAGGGGCCAGGATATAATAAGGCAGGAAGCTATCTGTACAGCATGCACTAGATATGCCTATACAACCTACTTCCTCTCCCGTTGTTGCTTTCTGTAAATTTCACAGAACTTGATCGTAGCGTACTGTGGGGTGCACCGGTGGCAAGTTGGCATGTCGAAACTGTGCTAAGGGACGACAACAGAGCAAGAATTGCTACCCTGTGCAGTGATGTTGTTACCGTCGTCTTTGTTCCTAGCGTAGCTTTACTAGCTCCACAGGGCTTATTTTGCAGTCTGCAAGTAGTCATGTCTGTAGCAAGCAGTCACAGGCAAATGAAGGTGGTAGCAGACAGACATATGCAAGTGCATCGACGAGATCTTCTCAAAGCTTCGAGAATGGCTTGTTAAACAAAGTGCTGCGGCTGACCCAGGAAGCGCCGCTGAACAACCGCTTAATACCAATAAGGCCGATTTCGCGAGCAGCTCTGCAAAAATAGCATTGCGAACACATCCAGTTTCGTACCACTGATCCCCGGATCGAAAAGGACCATGAGCAAAATCAACAACAGACACTGTCATTGCCTATGAGGTGCTTCAAGACCACTGTATTTTTCTGATTGCAGTGGAAACCAACATCCCACTTAAACTGAATACTGCCAAGCATTTGTCAATATTGACTTAACACTGCTAAGCAAAAAGAGAAAAAAAAGCAATGGCAAAGGTTTTCTCAATATTTTTTTCTTCTTTTTCATCAAGACTCGTTATGCTCAACTTGCTCTGTGGTCAGTTTTGATTGCATAAGCTGGTGCCACACTTTTTATTTTTTTTTTCTGCACTACATCAATTGAAATGCTCATGAAAAACAGACTTATGAGTTGGCACATATTAGAGATTTGTACACTGTCGATCAGTCGTGATTCAAAAGCGGCAATGATTCTTGTTTGTAATCGCGGAATACCATGTTGTTACAACCTAAACCGAAATGGCTAGCGGAAGTGTTCAGTCACCCATTCATCACGCCGATATGTTTATTGCAGGCAAATGTGCGCACAGCCGGCAGGAAATAAAAAGAAATGACGCTCCCGAAGATACATTTGCACTGCACCGATGTTTTCACACAGGTTGCACAGTTTCTCCGGCGAGTCGTAAACCGAGCACCCATCATCACAAAACGTACTGAATGGAGCACCAAAGCGCAGAAGGACGGCGACATCGCTGTTGTCGCCGCAAAACAGTCCTACGGCCGTGCAGCCAAGCTCGCGTCGCGTCACGTCGCACAAACGGCAATTCTCAAGCACAGTGCCAACACGAATCGCGAACAAAATGGTAACGAATGCGTAGCCAGCAACAACGTTCATGTGCACGCTTCGGTCGCGATCACTGCAACCATCCAAACGAATGCGACTAGCTGCACAACTCCACGTTCATTTCAGCATTCGGAAAGCACGGCGTGCGTAGTGAGCTCTCGAAGGCGCACATTTCACTGCCTTGACGTAAAAGCACTCGCTTCGATCGCAATCACTTTCACTACGCGGACACTAGTCACTGTGCTACGCAGCTCATGCACGCACAAAAGTTCACCGTGAGCAGCTGTTGTTCGCCGCTGTGCGTGATGATCCTCGCAGGAATTAGGAACGCTTGCAGCAACCACAAACAGCTCCATATAAACACTTCGTGACACCGCCAACGCGTAGGTCTTGCGTCGGTTTGAAGAGGCCCTCTGTCAACTACATCAGCGTCGATTTCAACTCGGGAAACTGTCGCTGCTCGCCGCTGCTGCACGCGGAGAAGTTCGCAGTCGCTCTGAACACTCGTAATATCAACATGTGGCCAATATAGTATGCCTCACGGCATAGGTGCCACCACTACAGCCACGACCTATGCCTCGCTCCCCAGTTCAGTCGACGGACGGCCATCTTGCCCGGCAGGAGCGGATGCCTACGTCACGTAAAAAGCAACCAATCGCTGCAATTCGGTCGCCGGGTGGTTCGCTCGTCCGCCCCAAAGTTGAAGTTCACCAACTTTCCTTTCGCCTGCCGAACGGGGCGAATGCCTATTGTCTGGTCGTTCGGTCCGCCAGTCCGCCTGCCTGGCGGATCCGCTCAAAAGCGATCGTACAACGGCCTTAAAGCAATGCTTGGCATGCCGGGTGACACCGGTGCTTCCCGCTCGTTCTATTCGTCCTGCGATATCAGCAATCCTCCGCTAAGGGTTACAGTTTCCAAAACTTCACTTATGACCATTTGAATTCGCCAAACTTGTGTATTCGCTCTCCACAAAAGCCGAGACCACATACGCGAACAATGCCGACTAGCGCTTATTCATCGAAAGCAAGGGTCTCATCGAAGCAGCTAATGCTGGCGCTGGAGAGCTCGGAAAGCGCCGTGATATGGTCTGGTTGCGTGCACAATGGACTTCAATTCTAGAGACAAAAGCTATCTTTCTCTGATTTAGTATTTTTTGCAGTAATATGGGGAGTCATCATATTAAGAAGCAAACAGAAGGATCGTGAGCGTCAGGTTCATTATAAGGTTCAGGCTGTACAATCCAGCCGGAATGAAACGCGAACACGAATATCGCCTTCTTTTTCTACATTGCAGAGAAGTATTCACTTGCAGCCAGTTTAAAAATATGTACTTAGGTAGACCCTTCACCCAGACACAGGAATCAGGCTAGTTCTGCACTACAGTTGAAAGTAGACAGGCAAAATATTTTGTTTTTTTCACATGCGCTGTTCGCTTGCCATGCTGTAGACGGAACAAAATGGGCTATGAACGTGTGACCAGTAAATAATTTACATTGCATTTTTTTTCTCTCATGGTGTTTCGAATGGGGTTTTAATAGCCGGCTGGGATGTCGATGTTAAGTATAGGCACCATGCGCTGCAGTTTGGCGAGCACGAGTGACGTCATCTGGGTAACAGGGAAGGGGGGGGGGGGGGGGGTGGACGTTGCTCTCTCGTTCAGTTTGCAGTCAGCTAGGAGAGCGCCAAGATATTCCCTCCGAAACCGTAAACAAACTTCGCTAATGATGGGAGGCTCGACCTACTGCTGTGTTTATATATCAAAATTAAAATTTCATCTCTTTTCATGGAGACCATGCATGCTTGCGCATGCATATGAGGGTCCACTGGAACGGAGTCTATTTTGGAGCTAAATTCAGGAGTGCAAACTGGGAGCGGATTTACATAGTCTGGGGTGTTTTCAAGGTGCCATCACTGGTAGGAGTCCTAGGAGTTCTTTTGTTTCTTTGTGTAAAGAGAGGGAATGCGCTGACTAATAGGGAGTGGTTTTTGGGGGCGTTCTTGGAGAGGACATCTTTAGTTTCAGACTACGGTTTTTTATACATCTGTGTGGTTCAGCGGGTTAGGGCAGTTTTTTTTACATGCGTGCGTGCGCGTTGTGGGTACGATGTAGTTTTTCTGAGTGTGCTTATGCAGTTTTTCACGATGTTTCGCTTATAAGTTTTTCTGTATGGGTTTGTATCACGTTGCATAGAGCGGATTTAAAATTTTTATATTGATATCGGTGAATTCCCGCCATCTAAAACCCTTTTCTGGATCAATAGAAAAAAAAACTAGAAAATACATTACATTCTGTAACGTAATTTATTGAATTTTACATCGCTAAACCCTTCCTAAAGTTTACCATCACAATGCGATACATCACGGCCAAATTCCTTTGCTGTCCCTAATTAAATTAATGCCCTGAGGAAATACCTAACACAAAAGTCCTGTAACATACTCAGCAAGAAATGCTTAGTTTTTTTGTTTACTTACACCAATGCTGCTCTGAGCGGAATACATGTACATAAAACAAAGTAGTGTTCTTCCTGAAGACATCTAGTATATAGCACTACCATTAACTGAGTGTAGTAACGATGCGTTTTTCGCCATTCCAGCCGACCATGTTATGTATGTGGATGTTAGGTATGCGGCTGATTTCATTATGTGAGTGAATTAGACACCTGTCCTTCAATCTGCAAGGGCACTTAAAGGAGCATGGACACCTAACTTTTGGGTGCGTGTTTTTTCTTTGTAATGATGCGTGAGGCACTATTATACATGGAGTACCACGTGGTGTTCCTACAACTGCTAAATAATTTATTATCGATTTTTTCTCTTGCTGTTTAAAATTCAATAACTCAACTATGAGTGGGACGTCAGTGAGTGAGGCATGAAAAACTGCGATATAATCGCTGCGTCCTCGTTTTAATTCACTACAATGCTGAAGCCAGTCAGCCAGCTTCACTATCCGGACTTGTAACGAATGTAAAACAGCGATTATATTGCACTTTTTTCATGCCTGCTTGTCATTTCCATTTTCGAAATTCTGTGTGGGCACGTCGCCCGCGGAGCGCATGGAGTCAGCAACGCCTCGACTGGTGCCCGTGCTGCTCGCGCTGCTGACACTCTCTTTCATTGTGAGCACGTCCCGTCCTGCTCGTGGGTGCACAAAAGAGGGGTTGCCGCTCTTTGTGAGTCATGACTGGAATGCCGCGACGTTGAGGTAGTGAAGAAACGTATTGTTGTGTCGGGTGCTGCCACAATAGTTCTCACAACATCAACAGCCAAGAGCAGCCCTTGGAACTCTATAGATTTCCTGGACATATGTGCCACATTCCTGAAAAAAAATTCAATACTCGAAATTTGTAATCTACTGCCGAGGAAATTTTGGAGGTAATGGTGAATCTTTTCGATGTGTAGCAAAATCTTGCAGAACTTTTCCATCGCTCGCATCGAACGATAACAAAAACATTAATAGCAAGACAGAAAAAAACAAAAACAATGCAAGCATGTCGACGGGAGGTTGGTATAGTGAAATCTTCCAGTGTATAAAAAAAATGCGTTCATACACTTTTTCCCATTCAAAAATGGTTTTCCTCGGAATTGTTGTCTGTGAAATGATTGAGAACGAGAGACGGCAAGCCTGGATAACTTCTGTGCGCAAGCTGAAGTAGGCGGTTTTCTCTTGCTAAATTGGTTTGTTATGTTGCGCGTGTGTATTATTTCTGACGAATTTTCATTGTAATTCACTAAGCATGCAGTGTTTAGTCGTACAGCTCGCGCTAAGGAAACAATTTTTTTTTTTTTTTGCCAGTAAAGCCCTCCGCCGTTCAGGTAACTCAAACAAATATTTTGGAGGCTGACATCAACAGCTGCGTTAGGCAGACGCGTGTGAGGCAAGGTCAGTGATCGCCTCATTGTTCCTTTGTGTGACGCCCGGCTCAATTTCCGAAGTTATTTTGCTAGATGTAAAAAATGTCTCAAAGTAAAAGTAGTAAAGATATTAGCTTGCACATGAGCGAGCGTTTGAATATGAGAGATGGCTCTGCAAATAAATTGTTTTGGGAATGCACGTGCGCTGCAATCGGCATTACATTAAATGTACCAACCACTGCGTAGTGATTGACCAAACTAGAGCATTTTTTCTGTTAGCCGTAAGCCAGCATCTGGTAAACGCATTTCGCGCGTGTTTGTTTTTCTTTTCAGCCTCGCCTATCTTTATTTTACGTCCAAATAAACACATACTCGTTATTATTCAGCGAAAAACGTAATGAAATTACAACTTTGGCAAAGAAAGTTGCGTACATCTAACTGCTCAGCTACCCAACAAAATTAAGTATTTTGCGAAACTTTCCCTGCCATAAAAAAAGGTATTAAGCTCGAATTCCGCGTCTTAAATAAACTTGCCATTTACTTGCGACACAGATTTCGCCGCAACGGTAACGACGGTTTCGTGAACAATCTGCTCCACGAAGTGGACCTGATGCACTGTGAGTTCTCTTTTTTTTTTTTCAAGTCGGCGCAGAAAAAAAAATCGCTGACCACTCTTTCTTGAAACCTACACCTGAGAGGGTACTGTCGCGATAGAAGGAAATGCAAACAGCGCGGCGCCTAATTCGAACATAAGTACGCTACAGACATGAATTCCAGTTTCGCAGTGCGTAGGCAACATGCTGTTCACATTATTTTCTATCGCCCTTGTACATTTTCCTAGTCCTCTTAATTTCGTCAGCGTTCTAGCACGAAGGAAAAAGCAAGCGTCAGCGCAAACAGATTTCCAGGCAGTCCAACACGTGTAAAGTATGTGCGGAACTGGTCTTTTTTCAAGAGAAAGGGCTCAATGGGAGGGGTGACAGGTCTGCCCGGTCAATTGTGGGGAGTCGCGGGAGACGCTGCGTTTCACTCGCGCTTGTAGCGCCCCTCTGCCAAGCTCTGGTTCCCTCGGCGTGCCTTCCGGAGTGAAAGAAAGAGAGAAAGTGACACGGAGCTGGACTAGCCACCCGCCAGCTATCTTCTAACTGAGCACTGCCGAAGGCGGCAATGTGTCGCTTTTCTGCTGTTCTGGGAGGGGAGGGGGTCTCGAGGGTCCGCTTTTTCACCGCCTCAGCAGCGCCATCTCTCGCTCAGTAGGGTAAGGAACATTTTGCCGTGAGTGGTGGCTGACCGTGGACACAGCGGCGACTCATTTATTACGCAAATAAAGTATGTCTTGCTTCCCCGTGACTGCCGGTCTCAGAACTGGCATCTGAATATCGGCCGGCAGGGGAGGGTTGATTATGAAGGGAAGAAAAAGTTGAGGTGAAAAGAAACAGACCAACGCGCATAGTATCAAAAACTATTTGCAGAAGATTTTTTTACAAACTGTTCAGCTGTGGCACAACAGTCGGAGTAGAATGGCGAGCTTGGTCAGTATACCACGGAGACTCGGCGGCGCGGAACAGGCGATGGGTAAAAGATTTGCGTGCAGCTGTGGAGTTTTTCTCGTCTGCATTGTAAACGTTTTTCTGGCAACTCTAGATAGGTGAATTTCCAAACATTTTGTATTTTTTCTCAGACAATTATACTAGAGCGTTTTAATCTTCATCCCTGTGCCGCAAGCAGCGATGTGTTATTTAGGCTCCTGGACAAGAAATGCCTGTATGCTGCAGCGGTTTTGCAAACGTTTATTGTCTGGCATTACCGCAAACAATGCAGGTTTCCCCTTCCTTAAGAACGACATAGTTTTGGGGAACAGCGCCCAAAGAAGGAACGTACACCGCACCACCGGCTTGATGGTTTGAGTATTCATCACGTTTGCGAAGGGGCTGAGTTCGATCCCCAAGCGCTTGCTGTACGTTCGGGACTCTATAATCTATCAATGTTCCTAGAAACTATGATTTCGATCGCAACCAACTCGCTGGACTTGTAATCCGCTTATTTAGACCCAGTCAGGAAGGTTTATTTCGTCAGGAAGGTTCGAAGTCCACCGAAGATAGAAAGCGCATATATGCATGTATTAGTGCATTTAAATCATAGCAAAGTTTAATGTGATTTATAGCGCTGTACTTTAATTCACATTAATTAAACACCGCTACGTAATAGCAGTCTAATTTGATTGAAGCCGCAATCATAAAAAGCTTAGTATCTTGTTGTGCGGTGTGTTTCACCATCTTAATTAACCAATAATATCATGTTTGACACAAAGTTAATTATGTAAGTTCGGAAGTATATGGCACAAGAATCCCATATATGAGGTCGGATATGTTCCATATATGCGAGATTGTTTCCATATAAGGATTTGAAGGCCCCCATATAAAGAAAGAGCATCTATATAAGGACGCAAATACGACTATATATAGAAGTATATGGCACTATATAAGGTACCTTATGGCCGTATCTGCCCGTATTTGTGGTCTTATACACCCATATATAGCCGTATATTGCGGCATATCAGGTTTCCCGTGGTCATATCTGGCCGCATATACGACCATATATGGACCTATTTAACTGTATATGATCCCATATATGAGTATATACAGCCATATATAAAATATATCTGGCCCATATCTGCCATTTTCGTAAGGGGCAGCCCGAGAGGCTCATGGGCAGCCCTCACTATGTTTGAGGGAACCGAAAGCGCCTCGCGCGCTGATCAATCTGCTCGCTTTCGGTTTCATGCAGAGCAATGGCGTCGTGGAACCCGTTGTAAACAGCGAGGAGATTGCACTCTGCTGCTCGAGTGACGCTGCGGACGGATGCTTATGTTTGGCCCAGAGAACATCGTGCCTTGAAACGAGCTTCAGTGCATACAATGCGCTACTCCGGCAGTGCAGACCATTCAAGGTTACATCTACTCTCGACCACGAGATAGCGTGTTTTTTTTTAGCCTCCACTCCACACACCCTCCACTTTTTGGTAGAGCTTCCTGACGGCTTGCGAAGGCAACTCACGGCGTTGCATTCCCGCTGGTGGTCGTGTAAAGGACGTCATACTCAGCTGTGGTACCATCTTGAGATAGCGAAGTTCTCTCTAGCCTTTCGCAGTAGGTAGGAGGCTGAGGGTCCGAAGTGACTTGAATGTCAAACAAGGCAAAATTTGACAGTACCTGCGGCAATATAAACACTTTCTTAGTTGATGACACGAGCTAGGCAAACCACAAATCTGAAACCTTGTTATGAACTTTTTACTAAATCGCCTTAATTATACCAACTTTTTTCTTCATTCCCTTGTGGATAACAGTGGCTGATAATCGAGTTCACTTTCCATTAAATTCTCTAAAAATACCGCCAAAGAAGATATTACCTGCAGAGAATGTAAAATGGAGGCCAGAACAAATCCAATACTCTTCCGTGTTTTAATTCTTATAATGCGTAGCTATAGAAGCTTGTGAATGTTGCGTGCATGTTTTACCTTTGCATTAACTCAAGCATTTATTAGCATATGTTCCAGCTACCCGTCAATTTTTGCTGCTTACCGCGTGAGAGCGCGACAGGGGATTCATTGTCTAAGAAAACTTCTTGCTGGGCCAGTTGGTAATTCATTGTAAAGACGCCAAAAACCACACACACACACACACACAAGACAAGAGAACGGGACAGAGAGCCACCCACAACTAGTTTATTTTGCAGAACCCACAAACTTATACACACTCAGCCAGTGCCTGCGCAAGGAAGAAATTTAAGCATCAATTTCTACATCATAACGAACGCTTTTTGCGCCTGATACAGAGGAACAGATATTTCGCTTACATACAAACTGCCTTTCATACTGATATAGAAAGCCTCAATCAGTTCTCTTGCTTTGAGATTTCTGCTTCTGGCAAGGATCCGCACGGATGAGCAGCATAGCTCACAACAGCGAGAAAGGCAGGATCTGATATGTATGAGCACATTGCTTTTCAGCCGTGCGGATCCTTGCCAGAAGCAGCAATATAAAAGCCACATAACTGATTGAAGCGTTCGATATGATTGAACTTATTGAACTGATTGAAGCGTACTACCTAATGTAGCTAAGTAGACCCTGAAACGTTTGGCCCTAAAAACCAAATGTGCGCCTTAAGTACAATCTATGCGTATCTTCAGAAGGCCACGAGTACATTATCCCGTGTTATGACAGGGTCGCTGAAGAACACAGCGATCCGCTTTCGTCTACACTATGTGTTACCAATATCACTTTGCAGGAAGTGTTTTAAGCACGCAGAAATGTTAGATTCGTACAATTCTTAACGAAATGAATGCCATATAAAACTTTCGAGGCACTAAAACGCTTGGGGGGTCGAAGTTGAATAAAACTTTATGCCACAGTCTCGAGAAAAAAATATCCATTGGTATCCCTGTTCTCGTTCAGCTTTCCCTTGAGGGAGCAATGTGCACTGGTGCCATTATTCTCGTTGCTCATTCCCTTGTGGGATACGTGTAGTAATCAATACACGAATTGATGATGATGAATTTTTATGGCGCAAGGGCATCTGTCGCCAAAGAACGCCGTGCCACAAGGTTGCTTCCTCTACTCAAGGCGGGCTAAAGACTCATTTCCCAAACATTTCATCCTCATTAAGCCGAGCACCAGGCCAGGGGAAGCTTCTACCCAGAGTATCACCGGTGGGTACCCGGCGGCACTGGTGATCGAACTCCGCACCTCCCGCATCTGAGGCGGATGCTCAACCACAGGGCCACCGCTGCGGTATTACACGAATTCGTACAAATAACACAAGGTCGAGCAATATATCGAGCCGGGGCTTAAAGGCGCAGAGGACACTATTTGCCGCTACTCTTACCTGCAACGCGTCACAGTCCTGGGTACTTTCCTGGCAGTCTTGTGCATGGACACAAGGAACACCTAACATGGACGTTAGTGCCATCCCCAAAATGACCAAGAGGCCAGAATGCATGGGCGAATCCATTCCAAAGGTTCTTAGAGAGACGACGAAGTGATGGTTTCCTTCTGAAAAAAAGAGGAAAAAAACCCATGCATTTCCTACGCGAAAACAAACATCAAAAGGAGTCTTCATCCTTTGTGAAGATAATTCACCTGACTCTAAGGAAGAGCTTTTGGGTGAAGGTCTTGACAGCTGAGTGATGTTCCGAAGGTATTTTGGAGTGTTAAATTTCAACTTGCACGTAAACGGTCATAGATTTTATTCCGCAAGCGAAATTACAATTTAAGGGTAGCGGAAAAGGACCACTGTTGATTTGTAACGCCAACAATATTTAACACAAAAACTCTCTCTGAAAGGGAAAACAAATAGTTTCACAGACGGCAGAATTAATGTGCCCCACGAGGTAACTTTGCCAGGCGCAGTTGGTCTATCAAATGTGGTTTTGGCACTGCCACTGCTCCACATTTAAACCAAGGGCTGGGAGCTTATTTCTCCAGCCCGCCCCATGCTCCAGCGCAGCTGGCACTTGTTTTTACCTGCACGGTGACACAGCGTGAGAAAAAAAATGAAAATGGTACTAGGGTTCCGAATGAGGTGTAGTCAGAAATCTAACCTTGGGCATACCAAAACATACCATTTCCAACCGCTTCCTAGTACGCTTGACTTTTATGCTCGTTCTTTTATTTACTACACACACCAGCCTTATCTCACGCGGCCAGCCTAGCAATGACGTTTAATTAAGTTGTCGGTCAGGTTTGAAGGACTGGGCAAAATTTTACAAAGTGAAATGGCGCGCATGTACTATGCTGTCTCACTTCAGCAGACGGGCGATATCTTGACGTGGAATTCCTGATCAATAATATAGCTGAAAACTCAGCAACATTCTTCAGCACTGACTCATTGATTGACTGATATTTTATTTCATTCAAACTAAATCCGAGGTGGAGGCACAAAAGACAATACCTTTTAACAGACGAGGCCCACTAACTATAACTTGTTCGAGAGGGTGGTAGTTGTAGCTGTAAATCTTAATGAGAGGTACAAATTCAAGATTCAGCTCTTACGAGGTAATCCAAAGGTTCTAGGCCGACGCAGCCCTGGCAACGAGTATTGTAAACACGCCGAACCTTATCCTGATGAGGAACATCAGTTTCAATGGAAAATCGATGAGAAACCATACACCAGGTAATTATAAGCGAGTTGTAATCAAGAAGACATAGCTTAGAGTACCGGAGTGCTTTCCGAGCGAAGGGAAGCATCGCAGGAGACGTCAGAGGGAGAGGTATATGGATAAGGTAAGGAAGTCTGCAGTCATGAGGCGCTCCCTGCTGGAACAGGAGAACGATAATTGGAGTGATAAGGGCTAGGCTTTTTCCTGCAGTACACGTATTTCGACTCATGATGACGGTGATGCGCTTGACTGTCCATTTTCTCTTGATTTGTTGTACTTCGTTATTGCTTTATTGGTTATTCGAAGAAAATGAATCATACACATTGTATTATGGTATTCTATTCGTTGTGTTATCACTGCCATCACCTATCGGCTGCTTTGGATTCACCGCGCATTGTTTCCTGCTGTGACCAGTGCACAAGTGCTTATGCTTCTGCGGATGCACGCATTATGTGTGTGTGTGCGTGCGTGCGTGCGTGCGTGTGCGTGTGTGTGTGTGCGTGTGCGTGTGTGTGTGTATGTGCGTTCGTGCGTGCGTGCGTGCGTGTGCGTGCGTGCGCGCGTGCGTGTGTGTGTGCGTGCGTCTTTGTGTGCGTGTGTGTGTGTGCGTGCGTCTGCGTGCGTGCGTGTGTGTGTGTGTGTGTATGCGTGCGTGTGTGTGTGCATGTGCGTGCGTGCGCGCGTGTGTGTGCATGTGTGCGTGTGTGCGTGTGTTCGTGTGTGTGCGTGTGTGCGTGTGTGCGTGTGTGCGTGCGTGCGTGCGCGCGCGCGTGTGTTGTGTGTGTGTGTGTGGGTGTGTGTGTGTGTGCGTCTGTGCGTGTGCGTGTGCGTGTGTGCGTGCGTGTGCGCGTGTGCGCGCGTGCGTGTGCGCGCGTGTGCGCGTGTGTGCGTGTGTGTGCGTGTGTGCGTGTGTGCGTGTGTGCGCGCGCGTGTGTGCGCGTGCGTGCGTGCGTGCGTGCGTGCGTGGGCGCGCGCATGTATATAAGTAAAGTAGTGAAGAAAATTATATATTTTCAGGTTTGTCGCGTAAATTCAAAATTTGTGGGAGAGAAAAGAAATTTTTCATATTTTCGATATATTATGACGCAATAATGCGCCCTTCGTCCGTCCGGATTTGCAGGCGCAATCGTTTGCCCTCAATTCGTTTTTAGTTTTGGTCGCTTTGTGGGCGCTTCCCATTGGGTTTGTTTTCCGTCTTTTCTAAATTTTTACTAAACCACTGTGATTTTCTAGTGGCACATTCTACATTTGCATGTACCTATGCATGTCTTCATAAGCATTGAGCGCAATTTGAGCTCGACATCATAAAGAAAAGCTGAAATGACATTTATGAGTAGGAACACAATAAGCTTTCTCTGGATTTTAGAGTAGCTGAGTCTATGTCTTCACAACTTTGAAGAGATAGTTTCAGAGGAGAGCTATTCTTTGGATCTTCGCAAGAGACACTCCAGAATGACCAATGAGCCTAAAAAACTAAGGGGCGTCTGCATTTGCAAAGATTTAGCCTTGTTATCGGGCTGTACGGTAACTCCATGGACTGTGAGATGTTATGTTCTATATTCTGAACAAAGCGACGGAGCCCAGTTGCAACCCCGCACATCTGTGAAAAGAAATGGGTTTTCAGATTGCTGCAGGACACGAACAGAAAAAAGTGATTTTATTAGACGGATCGAAGCTCTTGTCTTGCGTGAATTACGGGATACGTAGCACACGCTGCCTAAAACGTAATATATATGAACCTCGTTAAAATATTCTCGCGTTAAAACCAGACATACAGGAGCATAAGGCACTGAGCTGATTCTCCGCTCATGGAGTTTGACTCCTTGACACAATTCAAGGTACCATTAGCGATGGAGTTGATCAGGACATTCTTTAAAAAAATATTGCCACACTGCTAACACTCAGCCGGCGCCACCAGGTGGCCGAACCATGTCTCCCAGCGCGTGGCCGAGCGTCTTTGTCGAAAACGAGCTCGGAGGTTCGCGGTGCTTCCCGCTTCCTGCTGCGTTTGTCGGTGACGATTGGCGGAGGTGCTGGAACCATCCCATGTACGCTTACCCCAACGACAGCCGTGACGCTTCTCCCCAACGCGCGGACGCCATACGCGTCCAGAAAGTGAGCCGTCGCCTGCGAGGCCTGCAGCCCGAGTTAGAGCCAACGGAAATGCCTGTGAGAGCTATTACGTACACCACTGGCAGCCATACCGGTCACTACTCGGGCAGTGCCCCACCGTTCGTCTTTCTCGCACCTCGGTGGCCACCATCCTTCCATGGTGACCGGCTCGAGGATGTAAAAGATTGGTTGGCCAGTTTTGGCCGTGTGCCCGCGTTCAACCAGTGGGACGACGTGCGGAAGCTGATGAATGTGTACTTCGCACTGCTCGAGTAGGCGGAATCTTGGTTTGAGAACCACGAGGCTTCCTTCTCCCACTGGGAAGCTTTTCGCCGTGAGTTGCTCGCCACACTAAGCCTGAGCGAGCGAAAGGAAAATTCTAAAATTGCCCTTCGCTCCAGGCCACAGCAGTCGAATGAGAGCGTGGCCATGTTTATAGAGATTTATGGCCATGTTCATTGTTTGCCCGGTTTCTCCGATATATTGTTTCTGGCAGAAGGAGCACTGGAGCATGTAGATAATATTGGACGATGTGCAGTCAAAACTGGTCTTTATATCGAAACTGAAATCGCTTGCCGTAATTTTAACCGTAGTGCCCCTTTGTAAATGTTTGCATGTCTTGCATCTAGGTCGAGAGCATGAAGTTACTGTAGGTGGTGGTTTCTTACCGAGCCTAGCATGCACCAGAATGTCCTTGAGGTTTGTGTTGCGTCTGTATGTTACCCTTGGTGCGTCGGGAAATATTTTCTTGAGATGGTCGTTACCAGTTAAAATGGGGTGGTATTTCCGCAGAATATTGTTTATGTTTGGAAGCGCGTTTGAGCATTTCGTTATAAGTGCAGGAGGTCGTTGACTGTTAGCTTTTGTTCGTTTTGTTCGTGTTGTTCGTTTTTCAAAGTGGTTGCTCGTTGGTGCTCATTGGAACGCATTATTAAGGGTTGTCTGTGGATGGTTTCTAGTGATTAGTGTGTTTTTTAGCGAGTGGAGTTGTTTCAGGTAGTCGTCATCGTCGCTACATATTCCTCTTAGTCTCGTTGCCCGTCCTACGAATATACCTTGTTTGCAGTGTCTTGGATGATGGCTAGTGAAATCTAATTATTGCTGTCGGTCAGTAGGCTTCCTGTAAAGTGTGGTTTTGAGCTTCCTATTTTCTAAATGGACAGTGGTGTCAAGGAAATTGACTTGCGTTTTCGAGGAGTTGAAGGTGAATTTAATGCTGTAGTGGCATGAATTGAAATGTTTGACGAATGCCTTCTGGGTCTCAGCCCCACGCTCCCATATCATGAAAATGTCGTCTATGTAACGTAGGTATAGAAGTGGTTTTCTTAGAAATGAATTTAGAAGTTTAGATTTAGACAGAAATCCTCCAGGACGACGTCATACAACCACCCACGAGCCCTTGTGAATCGCCTGTTGTCCTCGTCACTAAGAAAGATGGCACCCTCAGGTTCTGCGTGGATTACAGGCCCCTCAATAACGTCACGAAAAAGGCTGTGTACCCTCTGCTAGGCATTGATGACTCCCTAGACCGCCTACACCATGCCACCTACTTTTCGTCCCTTGACCTCCGCAGTGGGTATTGTAAATTAGAGGTCGATGAACGCGACTGAGAAAGGACCACCTTTATTACCCCTGACGGTTTATACGAGTTTAAGGTGCTACATTTTCGCTTCTGCTTTGCCCCTACCAAATTCCAACCAATGATGGACATCATGCTGTCTGGCCTGAAGTGGCAGTCGTGCTTCGTATATCTCTACGATGTCGTGATCTTCTCCGACACGTTGGATAAGCACCTGAAACGATTGCGTGCTGTTTTCGGGGCTATACGTTCTGCTGGTCTCTCTCTCAAGACAGAAAAATGTCACCTTGCGTATCGTGAGTTGAAGTTTCTTGGTCTCATTCTCAGCGCTGTAGCCGTTAGTCGAGACCCTGAAAAGACGGCCGCCGTAGCTGCGTTCTCCAAACCCACAGACAAACGGAGCCTGCGTCGTTTCTTGGGTCGCTGCGCGGACTATCACCGGTTTGTTCACAATTTCTCCAAGCTAGCTGAGCCTCTGAACCGCCTGACGAAAGCCGCTGAACCCTTCTTCTGGGGCAGGAGCAGGAAAGAGCCTTCTCGGTACTCAAGTCCCGTCTCCAATGTACGCCGGTACTTGGCCACTTCGACGAGGAGACCGACACGGAACTACACACTGATGCCAGTAACGTTGCTCTCGGTGCGGTCCTTGTTCAGTGGCAGGATGGTCTAGAACACGTGATTTCCTACGCCAGTCTCACTTAATCCCGTTCCGAAGTTAACTATTCCAGCACTGAAAAGAAATGTCTGGCTGTGCTGTGGGCCGTTACGAAATTTCATCCGTACTTGCGGACTGTACTGCGTCCGTGCGGTTGTGCACCGCTACGTACGAACCTGTCGTGAGTGCCATCGCCGGAAGACGCCGCCCACTAAACCAGCCGGGCTCCTGCAGCCTATTGATCCCCAGCGGCTCCCATTTCAATCGCGCATTTCAATTTCGCGCTTCCCCGCGCCATCTTAGCCGCTACAGTGAAACCAAGACCCTCTCCTGTGGTACCGCAGCCGAAGTTGAACATTTCTTCGTTCACAACTTTGTGCTTCGTCACGGAGCCCCTAGAATTGTATTAACCTACAGCGGAACCGCGTTTACGTCGGAACTTACGAGCGAGGTACTTCGACTCAGTGGCACCAGCCATCGAAAGACTACAGCTAACCATCCGCAAACGAACGAACTGACTGAGCGGCTTAACAAGACAATTGCCGATATGATTTCGGTGCATGTCGACGGTGACCATGGGAACTGGGACCGGATACTGCCTTACATCATGTTCGCGTACAAAGCTGCGCTGCATGAAACGACACGCTTCACTCCGTTCCATTTGATGCATGGTCGCGAAGCCTTGACCATGCTGGACGCCATGCTTCTTCCGGATCCTGCTCCCTCTTCTGTCGTGGCCGCTGACCAATTTGTTCCTTACGCCGAAGCCGCTCGCCATGTTGCTCGGCAACGAATCCGGCGTGAATAAAAACGCGACGCCGAGCGTTACAACCTCCGCCGCAGGGACGTGATTTACACACCCGCTGACCTAGTCTAGGTGTTTGCGAGGGCGCTCTGAGAAGCTTTCTCGCCGTTACTTTGGTGCCTACCAGGTGTTACGCCGCTTCAGCGCGGTGACCTACGAGGTGCTCTCTCAAGGAGCTGTCTGGTCCTCTCGACAACTGACGTCCGAAGTAATTCAAGTGGTGCGAATGAAGCCGGATTACTCCCGTTGGCCCCTTTTCATGGAGACACGCGCGCCGTTAGCTTTCCGCCTTACCTTCATTTTTTTTTCCCGGCCGTGCGGCATCGAGTCGATGCCTCTGCCGGTGCCACCTCGTGGCCGAAGCTAATCTCCCAGAGCGTGGTCGAGCGTCTTCTTTGTCTAAAGCCAGCTCGGCGATTCGCTCTGCTTCCCGCTTTCTGCTGCGTTTGGCAGTGACAATATGCTTCGATAGGTATGCAAGAATTTGGGATCTGAATATGTCTTTCAACAGAATTAGAAACCAAAACACACTTGTTTCGAAAAATTGGATAAAGACAAAGGTGAACTATAAGAAGTGGCAAAGCCAGCCTACTGCAATTACTTCCATTAATGATATTTGGATAAGCTCCGCTTATAATCCGAGGGACAAAAAGCTCAGCATCCCCAAGACGAGAGTCGTGAAGCTGTATAGAAAGTTAAAAAAACGCAGTTTTCACTTTCTTTGAGAGCTTCCTCGACTGTGTGCTTCGGCGGAGTCAAGAAGTGATCGCCTGAAGAGGCCTGCGTATAATGCACAAATGTATTAGGGTATAGTGAAAACGCATTTTTGAATTTATTGCCTCAATTTTAATAATAAACATAATCGCTGAAGCATTCACACAGCGCAGGATGCACTTAATTAATAAATTTGCTTTGAGAACAAATTAGCGACGCAGTCGATTGTCTGTATTCGGCATCATATTTCTGCTCTGTTCACTTACGATCTGGTTTATTCGCAATTTCCCCTGCATCCAGCCGACCTTCAGAAGACAGCCTTCGTATTCCCAGATAGTTTGTACGAATTTAATGTGCTGCCAGTTGGATTATGCAGCGCCTCCGTAACGTTCGAGCGACTTATGGACACTATCCTTCGTCGATTAAAAATGGGAAATCTGCATGTGTTACCTGGTTGATGTCATCACTTTCGGCAAGACCTTCGTAGAGCACAATGAAACACTCCGTATTGTTCTCGAATGCATCGGCACGGTGGGGCTCATTTTAAACTAAAAGAAGTGCCATTTTGGGGACCGGCAAACTCTAGTTCTTGGCTTCCTCGTCAACCAGGATGGTATCAAGCCGGATCCGCGGAAGACCGCTGCAGTAAGAAATTTCAAACCTCCACGCATCCTGAAAAGCCTTCGGGGCTTGCTCGGATTCTCTTCATATTTTCGTCGCTTCATTGCTGGCTTTGCTCAGATTGCCCACCCCCTCAGTTCTCTTCTGCATAATGATTCGCAGTTTGTGTGCACCCCCAGTGCGACTCCTCCTCCCATCTGCTGTACTCTTCTCTCACTTCAGCACCACTCCTGCGGCACTGCGGCCCTTCTGCTCTGACGGAGAACCACAGTGACGCCAGTGGCGTCGGTCTTGCGGCGGTGCTTGTCCAGCTGCACAGTGGCGCTGAGTACGTTTCTGCCTATACCAGACGCACGCTAACAAAATGTGAGCTCAATTACACTGTCACCGAAATGGAGTGCCTCGCCGCTGTGTTCGCTGTGCACAAGTTCCGACCGTATCTATATGGACGCCACTTCGCTATTGTCACGGACCATAATTCTCTATGCTGACTCATAGGACTTCGCGATACATCTGGTCGTCTGGCGCGCTAGACATATCGCCTACAAGAATATAACTTTGCTGTTTCCTACAAAAAATGGGCGCCTTCACAGTGATTCAGACTGCTTGTCACGCCACCCATTGCCAACCTCGGTCAATGATAAAGACGGTTTCGAAGGGTGTTTAGCCTCGTTCGAGCCGACATTCCGCAGTATGGCGACCTTTAGCCGAGAGCGACATAGCGACCTCTCACTGCAGGCCCTTACAGAAGCGGCAGTAGGACGATTCGATTCAAACCCATTTATTATCGAAGATGGTATTTTGTTAAAGAAGAACTATTTCGTCGATGGTGCTACCCTGCTTTTGGTCCCCCAGAAAAGTCTCCGCGCGCAAGTTTTGCACGCAATGTACGATGACATCACATCTGGTCATCTAGGCTTCTCTCGTACCCTGCATCGAATTTGCAATCGTTTTTATTGGCCGCAAGTTTATAAGACCACTAAGCAGTCCGTTGCAACATGTGAACAATGCCAACGGCTTAATAAGGCACGAACTATCATGACGGCCGGTCCTTCGCAGCCCGTGAAACCGCCCACTCCCCCTTTTGAAAAGATTAGAATTAACCCGCTTGGTCCTTTATCACAGTCTTTAGAGGGACGCCGCTGGGTGATTGTATGCGTAGACTATCTTACCAGATACTCGGAAACAGCTGCTCTGACTGCCGCCAAGGGTGATGATATTTAGTCGGACCTTCTACACTCTGTTATTCTTCGCCACGGCGCCCGTGTTATAATAAGTGATCGTGGACGGCAATTTACTCCTGATGTCGTGGAAGAAATGCTCCGGTTCAGTTGATCAGTGTACCGACACTCCACACCGTACCACTCGCAGAGTAACGCTCCTACCGAAAGCACCAACCGTACCCTGACAATTATGTTGTCCCTCTACGTCTCGTCTGACCATCGCAACTGGGACACAGTGTTACCATTTGTGACGCACGCTTATAACACGGCAAATCATGAGGTCACCGGGTGTTCTCCCTTCTATCAGCTATATGCCCGCACTCCACGTGTTTTCCCCGATAGCACCCTCTCGTGTTCCCTCTACTACAACGCGTCCGTTGCCCATATACTCTGCCGTGCCGAAGAAGCCCGTCGTATAGCCCGTTTACGTACACTCGCCTCTTAACGCCGCTCGAAAGAATTCAACTATCTACATCATCGTGCCGTCCCTTGCTGTCCTGGAGACTTTGTCTGGCTTTGGGCGCAAACCCACAGGAGAGGATTATATCAGAAATTCTGTGTAAGTTCGATGCCCCTTCGTGGTCTTGGACCAACTCAATGACATGAATTACGTCATCGCCAAGGTGACGACGGATAAACGCCGTTCGCACAAGACACAAGTCGTTCATGTGGCCTGCTTGAAGCGCTGCCATCGTCGATCTGCCTGACTTTCTCGAGCACGAGATTCGTCTGCCCCCGGAGAAATTGTTACGCCACGTAGCGGCTTAATGAGGGGTTGGAGGAAGAGGAGAGAGACGCGCGTTGACTGATCTGGGCTCTGAGTAGTTTGTGGCAAGCAGTGCTCCGTCGAGCGCTCACCTGTATTTAACCCATTTCATCAGCTACAATATGACAATAACTTGTTCCTATTGTTTTGAAAGGCTGATACTATCGTCCCATCAACCTCGAGCGGAAATTTTTGTGTGACGAAGGAATTTGACGTAGAAAAACTCAAACATCCTATTTACATATAATACCTATCATACCTAAGTACGTATATTTGTGTGCATGTGAGATAACAGTCATTGTAGGGAGAATGAAAACGACAGCGCTAACGGTGGCCTTCATTTCAATTACCTCGGAATGGAGCGGAGCTGTGCAAGTTTTGGTCGCTTCCGACATGAGAATCATTACCGTACGGCTGGATGTCGCTTTGCAATTCACGTAACGTGTACACACAAAGTACTGAGTGCTACAATAGCGGGGGTTATGTCTCACCCACTGCGGGTTGTTAACCAGATCGTGCTCTTTGTACATATGTGGTTAGTTTTAACGAAATTTCGTGAAATTTGGGCGACTTACCACTGGTGACAAGCGATTCTGCATGCTGCAGTCTATACTATGAAAACCGACAGCTTCGTGTGTCATCACTTATATATGACAGCATATTTCAAAACCCCAGGCAGATCAGATACTGGTGTGTCATAGACCATAACCGCAATAATAAAACGCAGGCAGCTGAAGCTCGGCAGCTTTAAATAAAAGCTATCATGGGCGGCTCAAATTCAGCACTCAATGTTCTCACATCAAGCACCTTCACAGTACCGCCGACAGCAAGCAGCGTTTTCTTATCCGTTCAGAAAATCGATCTATCAGTCGCTGTCCTTTTAGTACTGCAAGCTTCTTCACTCTTTTTTAATCGCCGTGCGTTTACAGTGCATGCTGTTTTGAACACTACTTATGCGATGGTAAAGCGCAGCTAGTTTAAAATGCTGGTGTCCTCAGAAACCAATGTACATTTTGCTTTGGAGTTCCAACTTTCGATTTCGAACTGCATATACAAGCCAATACCAAGGTGAATACGTATCAGACCGCTTCTTTTTACAGCCTGGCGCTTTCGATTCGTAGCAACGGAATTCACAGTTGCTCTTAAGGAATATGCTTCCTACGGCGTTACCTTGCAGTGTATGAACAAACACTTTCATAATAAAAGTCGCTTTTCGTTTATGTTCACAATAAATTGGCCGTTTATATCATTTCTAGCTTTGGAGGTAACCAAAAATTTACAGAAAGCACTCGTACCCATTGTTCGATTCCTCAGTACAAGTACCTGGTAGTGGTGCATTAGCGCAAAACTTTTCATTGTTGTCCTATTTCGCCGATATTCATTTTTTTTTTTCAAAATGTAGCTGCTGCAGCCTTTTTGCTCCTCTCTTTTTGCATCCCTCCTGTGATTATGCATATTGCTCGCGGGGAATCGATGATACGAGAATTTTGTGGCGTTTGAGAAAACAAAGGAGAATTTAATTTAATTTTGTAGATTTATCTGAATGATGGGGTCCATCGAGACGCAGAATGCGATGCAAGTCCGCCTATGAAGTCTGACCGCGGATTTGACATGACATTGCGAAGCTCAAGTTCAAGTTCAAGTTTATTTTCCTTTCTTACAAAGGAGGAGCCGGGACTAAAAGCTGTGGTAACAGCTTTACTGAAGGTTCCGACTCCTTGAGACAGTGGCAGTTCAGAAGGAAGGCGAGGGTTACATAATTTACATCAATTAATAATGCCATGGGTATGCGATGCAGATCCACATTTACGCTAAGCGCGAACACACATGCAAAAAAAAAATCGCGATATACACATGTACTCAAAGCAAATGTTATAAATAACTAGAATATACAGTATAGATGTCCCAAACTTTGGACAAGGAAATTCATGTCTGCTTCTTTCACCGACTGAAATTGTCTTGGCAGTAGTCACGGATATTGTGTTTTGAATTTCTGGTAATATCAAAATTGTCATGGATTAGTTTGTTTACCAAGACGGGAAGGTTGTAACTTAAGGACTGGTTCATAGAGTAAGTTCTTGGTGTTGGAGTGATCTCAAGTTTCTTTGTATCTAGTGTTACGGCAGCTGTTATTTTCTCTCAGTTGTCCAAGTACAGTGAAGGCATTATCACGTTGTTGTGAAGAGTATTTATAGCATAATAGAAGCGTGTAAAAGTATAACGCGAAGATTGGAAGGATATCATACTTTATAAAGATATTTCTTGTTGGGAAAAGGAATGGCACATTTGCTATGGACCGCACGGCTTTTTCTGCAGCAAATGCAATCTATGAAGATTTGTTACCCCTGTTGTTCCCCAAACCAAGCTCCAGTATTGGATATGAGTTAGTGCTAACGCGTTGTAGAGCAACATCTTTACCCTTAGTGGAAAAATATGTCTAAAGCGACCAAGTATACCTAGAGCTGAGGAAACTTTCGAACAAATGTGTTCTATGTGCGCATTCCAAGTTAGGTTGTGAGAAAAGATAACTCCCAGTGTTTTTACAGAAGTCACAAGCTCTAGTGGTTGGCTGTTTAAGGCTATTTTGAGAGGCCTAGATATTTTCTTTCCCTTAGGGAGGTATAACAGAATTTGTGTTTTTGACGGATTTATGCGCAAGAAGTTTGCATCTGCCCATGAGTGCAGTTTATTAAGGGCTTCGCTTGTTTTGCGTTCAACAAGCTAACCTGCAGAACCACCGCTTCATTCATGTACATGTCGTTGTTCAACTAAGAAGGCGTTGTCAGGCTCTCGGGGCTAAGACGACCGCAGACGCTGTCTTCTCAATAAAAGTAAATAAATTATTCAAAGGAGCTCCATGTTCTGTGCTAGTTACAAGAAATGGTGGAGCTCTGTATATGTAAAAGGCGTTTCAGCATTTGTAGCAATAGAAGCTTTCGTTTCGGTGCATGATGCGCTTGTGCGTTCGATCGCCTTGCCTGGAGATGCTTTAGCGCCGGGGTACTCACCTCGATGGGCGGTTGTTCGCGTGCAACCAGTTTGCATCCTGCGAAGGTACCCATGTCAGGTTTTCGATCACTTGAGAGAAAGTGTATTTCTTCGAGCACTTGCAATAAGCGACCCTGATTACCGGCATAAGTTTTTCCTCTTGAGCCGATATGGCTGAAACCTGGTCGTGTGAAACTCGCCACGCCCGTTTTTTGCATGACTGGCATGAATTTCTGTAATAATGCGATGCGACGACATTTCGTTGGTTGTCGCGCTGGCGTCGTTTTTTTGTCTAGGGCGATAAACAGACTCTGGCTTATACTGCCCACATTCAGCCATTTTTTGATTAAGCTGATATCACTTGATTGCACTTTTTGTTGCCTGCAAATTGTGAGTGTGCTTCAAAAAATTGGACAAATTGAGGGGCCGCGTGCAAGAAGACCGGGGTTTCTATCCCGGGGCACGGAAGCTCAACAACGTGTCAAAAAAACTGAAATCCGCGTGTCGATGGAATTTCATAACCAGGTCTGGGGTGCGGCGTGATGTCGATGACCAGAACCGACACTGCTCTCCCTGACCAGAACAGGAATTGGCCACCGTGGTGTAGTGTTTGGCCACGACTTTCTATGCGACAAAGAAAACTAATTAGAAGGCAAGTTAGATTAGGCAAGTCAGAAGAAAGTTACGTGGACCCATGAGGCTAAGAAGTTTAGGGGCCTAGAGGGTGGATAGGCAGCTGGCACAGGACAGGGTTAATTAGATAGATAAGAGAGAGGCCTTTTGTCCCGCAGTGGCCATATCCAGAGTGATGAAGTTGACGACGACGTGGTCGATTATCTCGCAACACAATCACAGGAAATGAAGCTCAAGCGACACCTGCCCTGAATCCCCTTAGGTACGCGGATTATTTACCCTTATACAATGCCCTCCTCCGCGTTCTTCCGTTTCATTCTGCAATCCCTCCTTCTTTGGCCTGTTCTCATATATAAGCGTAAAACATACTTTCCTTAGTTATCTCTAACGGCTGGCCTTCATTCTCCGGTGCGCTTTTTTTTACTGAAGTTTCCTTGGTGTTAGCGTTGATGCACCCTGGTGTTTCTGGTGTTTCTTTTGCTCCCGTGCGGTGGCGCCACACACATCCGGAAAATACGGATTAACGATTTATCTTGTACCTTCAGACTGGCACACTGTTTTGAAGGTGTAATGGAAACTTTTTCTGACATTGTATGGTTACTGTCAGTTCATGCCAAGCAGAAAATACAACATAAATTGATTTCTTTTGTTGCACTAGTAACCATAATATATACTTGGTGTCCGCTCATGGAAAAAAACCTAGCCTACGCAGAGCTTTTTATTGTAAGAGGGCACTCAGTGAAGGCCATAGTATAAACAAAGTACATTATCTCCTAATTGTGAGGAAGCTTGCAAACTTGTTAAAATAGCGGTGCGATTCTGTGCAAAGTGTTCAGGCGGACGATATCAAAGCGTATTACAAACAATCAGTAATCGTAGGAGGGTTTATGGACGCATCTCTTGCAGTTCCATATTATGGCTTTGGAGGAACGTTTGGGCATATTCCTGGTCCTCGCATCAGAGTCACGTCGCCATCAGCGTAATCATCAATCTTATCAGAGCATTTGTCATACTCCACGGGATCCGCGTCGGGATTTGTGAGAAGGTAGTATTCTGGAAAAAAAAACGAAAAAAAACAAGTCGGTCTTACAATCTGCTGTAGTACTTTGAAGGTAGTGGCAGTAGGTGCCTCGGTACGATTTATTATTCACTCACTGAGATTAAGACAAGCGGTTAATATAAGTACTTCTAAAACCCACGCTGTCGTGACAAAGACAGAGCCGTGCGTGCTGTAGAATGGCTTTGTCAATAACAGTTGTTCCTTTGATATGTAATATTTCATTCACATCACCGCAAGAAAATTAGCGAACCGTACGAAGCCTTAACGCCACTAGATGAATTTAAACCTTCCTTTTGGCAGCACAATGACCTAATGAATCGTGCTGGGCCTTCGGATAGCAAAAATTGCCTGCGCTTACCTTCATGATAATACGAGCGATCAGCGAGAGGTAATTATTGAAATGAGTAACACAACAACGCCACTGTCACCTATCTGCCGCCGAATGAATGATATGACTTTGACTGATTGGGTGGATACATAGATCAGGGCAAGCGTATGCAGCATCACAATTTGTATTCGCTCCTCCGGTTGGACCTGAGGTCGTGAGATTAGAGACCAGGAAGGGTTGTCTTCTGACACGTAAGAACGAAGACATACGAAGCAAATTCGCAGTGTTTATATTAATGCCGGTGGTGAAATAAGGATTCTTAAATTAAAAGTGTGACATTACAAACTTTTAGTCCTGATTGTATTAAATTTAATACGAATAAATAGCAGAAAATCAAGACTTGTCTGTTTTCGTAACCCCCATAAAGATGTACCAAGTGTAGGTTCCATATATTTGCACACCTCGTACTGCGCTTTGTGTTCTTGTCAGCCTATAGTTAGCGTCCCGTTGGTTAGGTATCTTGGTATATACATAGACAGGGATTTGGCATGGAATACTCCGATGACTCACATTTATAAGAAACTCAGAAGTGTGGCGTGTCTGTTGTTTAATTTGCGAACGATGATGCCATTTTCTATTAGAAAATTAGTCGCACAGGCTCTGGGGTATACAGTCTTAAGATGCGGTATGTGTTGTTTTTTAACTGCTCTTTCAAATGGAAATGTCGGGTGAACAGGATTTTGAAAAACATATCCACAAGCGTTCTCTACTTGCTGCAGGAAAATTTGCTCAACAGTGTCTTTACCGCAGCCGGTTTGCCTTCTTTTGACAATCTTTTTCAACAAATTGCAGTACTGAAATATTTTTGGAACAGCACATAGAGGTCCATAAATACGAAACCGGTACCGTTGAGGCAAGTTCATCGTTATCATAAACGGAAAGTGTGCACTCACTACGGCTGAGCAACTAGACAATATTACGTGCCAGCTATCTTTAACGAATTACCGCTCTCCGCTTTGAATTACCGGTCCGTTTATTCTCTTCAACCATCCGCAAAAAACTGCGTGTTGCTGTTCAAGCGTTAGAGAACCTTTAACATGTACAAAAATCTAATCAGTGCTTTTTCATAGTGTTCTGTGCGAAATTTTCGGTCTTTATATTTACTTGATTTTTGATGACGAAGAAGTGCCCGCGCGGCAGCGGGACTGCTCTCGCCGAGCGCGCGCTTCCTGTTGGTGCTGTTGGAACGACTGACTGTCGGTGAACGCCGTTCCGCGCTTTGTGCTTTGTGCCGTGCTTTGTGCTTTGTGCCCGAAAAACCCATTACAATTGGTGGAGGTGGACTCTGATCCCGTCCTGGAGCTGAGAAACGGCACCGTTACCACCCAAATGCCGAGAGACACAGCCCGGCCGCCACCGCCGCCGCCATCTGTACCGCCAGCACCTGTTATCTGCGCTGGCATGCCTCGGCAGCGAGACCCAGCTGTCTTCAGCGGCACAGGTGACAGTGATGTCGAAGATTGGCTGGCGTCCTACGAGCGGGTAAGCACGCACAACCGCTGGGACGATACCATGAAGCTTAACAACGTTATATTCCACCTTGCTGACGTCGCCAACCTCTGGTTCTGTAACCATGAAGCAGACATAACCACCTCGTCGGCTTTCAAAACGAGGTTTGCCGAGGTATTTGACCGTCCTGGTGTGCGCAAGCTCCGCGCTGAACAGCGCTTGCGTGAGTGGGCGCAGGAGCCAGGTGAGACGTTCACCAGCTACGTGGAAGACGTCGTAGACCTGTGCAAGCGCGT
This sequence comes from Amblyomma mixtum, assembly GCF_055824585.1. NCBI lineage: Eukaryota > Metazoa > Arthropoda > Arachnida > Ixodida > Ixodidae > Amblyomma > Amblyomma mixtum. The sequence continues at coordinate 90,883,023 of NC_143019.1, read as the reverse complement.
GAACTCTGAAATGTCTGAAGCTGATGAGATCCGGCACATTATGTAAGGCATCGACGAGGACGCCTTTCAAATGCTTCTTGCCAGGCAGCCGGATACCGTTGCCTCTGTCATCAGCTTGTGCCAGAGCTACGAGGAGCTCCGCAAGCAACGCGTCCTCGCTCGTCGCCCTATGCGGCAGGCCGAGGTACTATCTGAGGATGCCGTGGTCGCTGGAGAGCCTCAGGTCATGCAGGAGGTGAAGCGGTTTATCCGCGAAGAAGTTGCACGTCAACTCGCGCTCGAGCATGCGCCCCCAGCTCAGTCGCCAGCACTTCCGCTGGCCTTTCAGCAGACCATCCAGGCACAGGTCGCAGACGCCCTGCAGATCGCGGATGCCGTGCCAACCGTCCCTCAGCAGGCAGCGGCTGTCCCGCTTACCTACGCCGCCGTCCTGTCCCGCCCGGCTTCTCATACAACGGGCAATTTCTCCGACGCCACAGCAGCTCCGCCGCCTTCGTCACCACGACCTGTCCGGTCGCATCGGGTTCCCACTCCACCATCGTTGCTGCACATGGCGTCGGTCTCCCTTCCCTACGGTCGCCCATGACGCACTCGCGGCAACAGGCCCATTTGTTTTGCCTGTGGCATTGCCGGACATGTCGCTGGCTACTGCCGCAATCACTCCTATTATCCGCCTACTGACGTCATGACGCCATCAGCATACGGACCTTACACGCAGCACTACCGCATGCAGCCTAGTTCGCCACCATTTTCGTTCAGAACTGACAACCAGTCCGCAACGCCGCACCGCTCCCATTCTCCGCGGCGCCGTTCCATCTCCCCGATGCGCCGCCGCCTCAGCCCCAGTGAAGCGTAAAACTAGTGAGCGCAGTCACCGAGGCAAGAGCTGCGCCTTCGGCGAACTTTACAAGGCCTCGGACGTACCCCGTCAACGTCGTTGATGTAGTAGTAGACGGTGTTGCAACGTGTGCCTTGATTGACACCGGAGCAGCCGTATCAGTTATACGTAGACGCGAAATTTTGCCGCCGCATCAAGAAAGTTCTGACGCCATTCCCTGGTGTTTTACTGCGTACTGCTGCCGCCCAGCAAATTCAGCCGCTCGCCGCTAAGACTGCACGAGTTGCTATCCAAGACGTCATCTACGCAATTGAGTTCGTTGTACTCTTTTCCTGCTCGCATGACGTCATTCTTGGGTGGGACTTTCTGTCGGAACACTCTGCTGTCGTCGACTGCGCCCGTGCTGAAGTCACACTCTCTGTCCTACCCGACGACTCCACTGCCGAAAACGCTGAGCATCCGGACAAACTTCTCCTTTCCCATGATGTCGAACTTCCTGCTTCCTCGTCCGTGGTAGTCTCTCTGTCCTGTGTCTCTCCAGCCGACCCACCCGACACACCTGTACTCTTTACTCCCTCGGAATTCTTCATTCGCCGCAGGAGCCTACCGCTTCCCTTCGCTGTCCTCACGATGACTTCCGGAACCGCAACTATGCTCATCAGCAATCATCTGCCCTCTCCTTTGACTCTGCTTCGTGGTGAATGCATTGGGTACGTAGCATCGGCTGAATTCCTACAAGCCGTTGACGACGCCGAGACCACTCCTACACCGTCGCTCGATGCTCTCACTCCGGCTCCCCTGTGACACCGACCACCCTTTGATGTCCTCTACAGTGCTATCGATGGAGACCTTCATTCGGCGTGCCGTGACCAGCTGTTCGCCCTTTTGTGCGAATTTCGTTCGTCTTTTGATGCGTTCCAAACTCCACTTGGCCGTGCTTCCGCTGTCACACATACCATCGATACTGGTACCCATCCTCCTCGGCGCCAGCGACCATATCGCGTGTCAGCTGCGGAGCGTCGCGTCATCACCGAGCAAGTGGACGACATGCTAGAGCACGGGATTATACAGCCCTCGAAGAGCCCATGGTCCTCCCCACTCGTTCGCGTTCGAAAGAGAGACGGCTCTATCCGATTTTGTGTGGATTATCGACAGCTGAACACTGTAACCCGGAAGGACGTTTATCCTCTGCCACGCATAGATGACGCCCTCGATTGCCTACAAGGAGCACAATTTTTTCGTCACTCGATCTGAGATCTGGTTATTGGCAAATACCCATGGCCGAAGATGATAGCGCAAAAACAGCATTCGTCATGCCTGATGGGTTATATGTTTTTAACGTAATGCCATTTGGGCTTTCTAATGCCCCTGCTACATTCGAAACAATGATGGACAATGTCTTGCGTGGCCTCCGCTGGAAGACGTGCCTCTGCTACCTTGACGACGTCGTCGTGTTTTCGGCCGACTTTTCGACTTACTGACTCGCCTGCGCCAAGTGCTCACTTGCCTCACCATCGCAGGGCTGCAATTAAATTTGAAAAAATGCCATTTCGGAGCTCGCTAACTGACAATCCTCGGTCATGTCGTCTCTAAACACGGCACACTTCCGGATCCCGCAAAACTTCGTGCAGTCGCCGAATTTCCGAAGCCGTCCACGCCCAAAGAGCTGCGAAGTTTTATCGGCCTATGCTCATATTTTCGGCGCTTCATCTGGAATTTCGCCACCATCATTTAACCTTTGACGCGACTTCAAGCCCAAAATTCGTTGTCGTCGTGGTGCTCCAAATGTGATGATGCTTTCGCTACAATGCGCCGGCTCCTTACTTCACCACCCATACTTCGCTATTACGACCCGAACGCTGCAACCGAGATCCACATGGATGCTAGTGGCATTGACATTGGTGCTGTGCTTGCACAACGGAAGCCTGGGTTTCATGAGTATGTCGTCGCCTATGCCGGGCCGCACACTGTCTAAAGCCGAGGTCAATTACTCCGTGTCCGAAAAAGAATGTTTGGCCATTTTGTGGGCCATAACCAAATTTCGACCATATCTCTATGGCCGCCCCTTCGACGTAGTCACCGACCACAATGCTTTATGCTGGCTGTCGTCCTTGAAGGATCCATCCGGCCGGCTTGATCGTTGGGCACTGCGACTTCAGGAGTACGACATTCGAGTCATCTGCCGTTCCGGACGCAAGAACTCTGACGCCGACGCCCTCTCCCGCTCACCGCTACTTGCCAACGATGCGACCCTCTCTAAGATTGACCCCGTGCTCTCTTCGTTACGCCCTCCAAACATGCATCTGGAGCAGCGCAAAGACGCCTGGGCAACCTCTCTCGTGCACCTCCTCTCCGGCCGCACTACGTCAGCGCCCTCCCGCTCGCTTTTTCGTCAAGCCCGCCACTTCACTCTGCAAGACGGTCTTCTTTATCGCCGGAATTAATGCCAGATGGTCGAAAATGGCTGCTTGTCATCCCTTGCCACTTACGCGCTGAAGTCTGCGCATCTTTTCATGCCGAACCTCAGAACGCTCATGCTGGTCTCTTAAAAACATACACGCGCCTTCGGCCCCGGTACTACTGGAGCGGCATGTATACTTTTCTACGAAAGTATAGTCGCTCATGCCTTGACTGCCAACGCGCAAGTCACCACCGCAGCACCTTTCCGGGCCATTGCAGCCTTTACCTTGCCCTGCCCGTCCGTTTGATCGTGCGGGCATCGACCTTTATGGGCCTCTCCCGCCTTCTACTTCTGGTCACCGCTGGATTGTCGTCGCCGTCGACCATCTTACGCACTATGCCGAGACGTCCGCTCTTCCGGCGGCTACAGCCAGAGAAGTCGCTTTCTTCATTCTTCGTAACCTTGTTCTTCGCCACGGTGCTCCCCGCGAACTTCTCAGCGATCTTGGCCGCGTCTTTTTATCAGACGTTGTTCAGGCGCTTCTACAAGAATGTCGCGTAGTTCACAGAACAAGCACGGCGTACCATCCTCAGACGAACGGGCTGACCGAAAGGTTTAATCGGACGCTCGGTGACATGCTCACTATGTATGCCACTCCCGACCACTCTAACTGTGGCCTCGTACTCCCATTTGTGACGTACGCCTATAATACCGCCGTCCAGTCTACTACAGGGTTTTCGCCATTCTTCCTCATTTATGTACGCGAACCTACCTCCTTGATTGACACCATTCACCCCTACCAACGCATCTGACTGCTCGCCTGCTTCTGAAATCGCCAAGTACGCTGAAGAATGCCGCCAACTAGCCCGATCCCTCACGTGTGACGATCAACATCGTCAGAAAGAACGGTGTGATTCTGGTAAACCCTTTACCCACCTACCTGCCGGCTCCCTTGTTTGGCTCTGGGTCCCTTCTGGTCCTCCTGGCCTGTCGTTCAAGTTCCTCACCAAATATCATGGCCCCTACCGTGTTGTCTGTCAGAGTTCCCCCGTGAACTACGTTGTGGAACCTTTGACACCCTCCTCTGACCACCGCCGCCGTGGCCGTAAAACCGTTCACATCAGCCGTCTCAAACCTTACCACGACGCCGGGATGTGTACCACGCCGTGAGTCGCCAGGATGGCGCCTACTTCGCCGGGGGCCATTGTGATGACGAAGAAGTACCCGCGTGGCAGCGCGCGCTTCCTGTTGGTGCTGTTAGAACGACTGACTGTCGGTGAACGCCGCTCCGCGCTTTGTGCTTTGTGCCGTGCTGTGCTTTGGGCCCGAAAAACCCATTACACTTTTAATTTATTTTGCCTCTAATGGATCTCTGATGTAGCGCCAAGATTGCCGCGGCGGCCGCTTGTCGCCGCAAAAGCCCCCTTGAGGCTTTGGCGCTTCCGTTTAATGTATGTTCGGATTATACTGAATAAAGATTATTATTATTATTATTATTACTATTATTATTTTAACCCTCGCGTTACCTCTTGCAAAGCCGCAGCATAGACGGCAGTTGTGCCATTGCCGACCATATATCACATTACGATATCAGGAGAGGATGTGTCGCAATAGGAAGGACACAGATTGTAGGGATTGTGTTTTGTAGCCGGTCAAAGATAGACGGATTTCATTCAGTGCTCGTAGCAATTAACTGAATGAGTAAACAGAGATAGGTGCCGATAATGGTGGTAATAGGTATCCTTCCAAACCGATGGCACAAGGGTCAGCGCCGTTTAAAAAAAAAAGAAAAAAAAACATTCTGCACTTTTGTGCTACTATATTCCAACATTCCCAGCTGAGCTTTAATGAGCAGTCGTCGCTAGTTTCGACGCGTAGCGCATAACATAAATAAAGAAACCGGCGTCTACCCTGATGTAGGTGGCTTCACAGTTTTGTCTGGACTTTTTACTTTGCCTGTGGGATGGCTGTATAAAAGCTCCATATCAATTGGGCGCCGGAGACCAGCTTATCAATCCCAGATAATGTCATGTGTTTTCTTTGTTCGGGAAAAATGTGATGACGCACTTCCAAGACTATGCCGAGCGCGGAGACCGTCTCTCACTTCGAGGAGGTGAGGGCCCACGCACTGTTCACTCAGAACGCGCTTGACAACGCTGCAATACGGCAGTGCACAAGTTTAACACCGCGTTTTTTTCTCATATTTCGTTGTCGTTTTTAAATCATATAAAAAAAAAACATAGGATGCTTGTTCCCAGAAAAAACTGTATCGGTTGTTTCGTAATACCCAGCAATTTAAAAGCACGCATGGGGCTGTAAAATGAATATCTGATGTTTTCATAATTAACCTTCGCTAATTAACCAGTCAAGTCGATAGAAACTACACTGAGGAACGGCACACGATGAGAAATATTATTTCATTGCCATCACTCTTCACTATATTTTAAATCCTTGGGCGAAGTTACGTGAAACGCCCTGTATAGTTGAGGAAGGCAAAAACGGAACATTGCTTGTTCCACATCCTGGCCGGGCACCGGCTAAAGTGTGAGTATCTTAGGATAAGAAGTGCTGAATTTGTTCATTCACACCCCATCGAAATGGAACGCATCCTATATTCATTTATTTGCATAGATTAATTTATTCCTCTGGATGCAGCGACGGCTTAGAGGTGGAGCATCCGCCTCGCGTCCAAGAGGACCGGTGTTCGAATGCCTGAGCCGCGCCATTCCCCACCGGGTTAAAAAAAAAGCTCCACGTGTCGATCGAATTGAATACCTAGACCTGTGGTGCGGCGTTATGTCGGTGAAGAAGATATGTAAAAAGGGATGGGCGAGACGGTTCCACTCGAGCTCCCCTATTTGGAAAACGTGCTGGGGAGACATCATGGCATGTGGGCAATTTTGAAGAGGGCCGGTTCTCCGGAAATTGTGGCTACGCACCGGTCAACTTGGCTACCGAATAGGCTACCCTTACGGCATGTAGTCAAAGATGTATCAGAAACTGTCTAAGATGATATGATAGAGGCCTCTTAAGGTCAACAGCGACAATACCTCACTACAGGCTTGGCTGCATAGGGCTAATTTTTCTTCCCGGTCATTCCGTACCCTACCCATGCCCTACCCCATAGTAGTCACCCTACTGAAAAAAAGCTGAATGATGCAATCATCTTATTCAGTCTTTGTCACCCATCTGCCATACAGGTTGAATGATATTCTAAAAAGCGTTTGTATGAGAAATGTACAATTTTGTAATGAGGCATGACACATGATGCCATTTCATTGACATTCCTGTATGGAGTTTTTGCATACCACAGCTTTTATCAGTAGGGTAGGCAGAACAGTATTTGCAGGACACTACACCTGGATGGAGGAAGCCAATCTATAGGCAAGCCGCGGCAACACTCATAAGCTCATCATGCAAAATCTTAGCAACGCCTTGACGCCATTTCAAAAGGTCACAAGTGATGTCTCTGTCTTTTTTGAAAAATTACAACGAAAAACTTCTAAACATTTAAAACATGTCACCACATGCTCCGATTTACTTCATCATCATTGTCATGCTGACAAAATGAGACATTGCTGCACGCATGTACGGCCTTTGTCAAAAGCAACCAGGCTGCATGTTTTTCTTCTCAGTCGTATATTAAAGCTATTATGCCAGCCCTCAAGCTCTACATTTCTCTATGGTAAGGATAACCCCTGTTCTCACCTTCAAAGAACATTTTGATCTTTAGGGAAGCCGTGAGGGCTCTGTTAAACGAATGAGAAGCAAACCATGAAGCCTGGTTACTTTTGAAAAAGACTGTACTTATGTTATGTTCCCCCGTTCTTGTTACTCTTTCACATCCCTTCATGCCTTTTCCTCAGTGCAGTGTAACCAGTTGAAGCGCCCTTCAGATTAACCCCTCACCAGTTTTGTAGAGCTGCCATGGTGGCTCATTGGCAATGGCGCTGTGCTCTGACCCGAAAGACGCGGGTTCGATTCTGTCCGCGGCGGTGGAATTTGGATGGAGGCGAAGTTCTAGAGGCCCGTGTGCTGCATGGTGTGCGTGCACGTGAAAGAACCCCAGGTGGTCGAAATTTCCGGAGCTCTTCACTGCGGCGTCTCTCATAGCCTCAGTCGCTTTGGAACGTTAAACCCCATAAACCAAACCAACCAAATCTACCCTCTTATCCTTTCTGGAGCCGCCGCGGTGTGGCTAAGTGGTTAGCGTGCTCGGCTGCTGGGGCGAAAGCGGTTGGTTTGATCCCGGCCACGGTGGTCGAAGTTTGATGGAGGCCGAATTATAGTGGCCGGTCACTGTGCGATGCCAGTGCACGTTAAAAAAACCCCAGGTCGTCGAAATTTCTGGAGCTCTTAACTACTACATCCCCACAGCATGAGTGGACTTGGGAACTTAAACCTCCATAAACCATAAAGCATCTTCTCCCTACTCTCCCTTTCACACCTCTTCAAGAAGAGGATCTGGTTAGTAATCCTCCCAGATAATGCAGTGTGTTGAGCTTTAAATGCGGAGACAGCATGGGTGCTTACCGGTCTCACCGTTCGTAGAGCAGTTGCAGTGCACGACAAAACATTGGTCTCCGTTGATGTAGTCCAGTGTCAGCTGGTAGACGGCGTCAGAATCTGATAAACGATAAGCGAGAAATTTTTCCCAGACTGCAACGTTCGTACAAATGGGCTTAGGGCCACGATTTCAAAGAAACAGGAAGCTTAGTTTCGGCTTGCCTTCCTGCGGGGAAAACGAGTAAGTAATGTGATTCCTGCTAGCTGTCTTTCCTATTGACTGAAAAATATTTTCGCCGGCTACTCTATCAGTTGTGTGTTGAACACTACCGCCTGATCTTGTCTTTATATTCAATTGCAGTTAGCATTAGGTTTATTTTTTTTAACAGAAATCATGAGAAAAAGAAAGGAAGAACGGACTAAAGCTTTAAATTCTTCGATGTACAGAGAGAGGAGTAAACTTTCGAGACAGCGACGCGCTTCCTTTAAATGCATCCTTGAACCCTCAAAGGTGGCTTCACTGCCAGGACGGGCGGGTAATTTGCGTTCTCGATTTACACCGCTTGCCTAACGCTGGAAAATATGCTTAGCTTCAAATCCGGGCTTTTTCGTGTGGTGCTTGGTTCAAACCTCGAGACAAGACTGCCTTTTCTAAAACCTGCAATAGTCCTCTGACCGTTCGCGCCTGGAGTCAAATGCCTTGAGTACATGGACACCAGTTTGTCCGAAGAGATCTTTCTAGTTGAGCTATGCCGTTCATCAGGCGGGACACACTCATCTCCTGCTTTTTCTAACAGCCTTCACTGATGAATGAATCAGCTGCCCAAGAATTTCGTTCGCGTTCCTTGGTATTTGTTTGTGCTGCTTATATCTTCATTATGTAGAGCATTATTACTGACCGGAAATCCGCTAATATAAGATGGTTTTCGCAGTCACAGATTTCGTTTTGAATACTGAAGTTCTCTGAATGATGATCACCTCCGACATGCCAGCGTGTCTTAGTAAAATTACCTCTGATATGCGAGCCCGACTTGGGAAACTTCTTAGCATAAATGGTTAGTGTCTCCTCTTTCAACTTCGCAGGATTCACAGTAGCCACTGGCCTTCCTGTATTTTGTCTAGATTTCATAATTGTAGGAAGATAAGATGCGCACTCTTAAAAAGCAGCAAAGACCATCACATATCTAGGATTACTACACCGTACTGAAGGATTCACCATTCTCCTTCCTTCACTTACAGTTTGCGCATGCGATGTTAATCACTGTATTGTTAGCCACTTCAAAGGTGCATGTTTCGTTGATTCTGAAACAAAAACAACGTTGAAACAAGTAATAATATTTTAGCGTTCAGAACCCTTCAGTCTACACACTGAAACAATGGATTTACACAGACTGCGTTTAACGGTTGAACCGAGAGTAAATATGTTTCCGAATTAAGTAGTGATGACAAAACCGTCAGAAGAAGAGGGCGCTTCGCCTCCTTGCTGTTACGAAGAAGAAATTTTCCTTGATTCCGAAGGCATTCATCTGGGAATGAAAACATGGTCAAATGCCTATGACTCACGTTCTTGTGCTGCTTGTAGAATGTAGAACATCCATAGGGCGATGACGAACACTCAACCTCACGTCTAAAGCCACTGATTAATAAGGGAGTGATCGGCATCGCTTGACCCTCCTGCGTCCCGCAGACCCTTGTGCCCGATACGACTAGTAATTCTTAATCGGAATTCATTACCTTTGCATGAAACGATGCACAACGAAGAGTGTGTCTTGCATGGGTGGGCATATGCAATTTTATTTTGCCCCGTTTACAATCGGCGTTTTTTTTGCCATGTTTTAGTCCTAGCGTTGGGAATTTCAGCATTTGTGGTGTATTGTACAGCCCCTGCCAAAAGAATACAGTTCAAGGAGTTCGCTTCTAAGATGTCTAGAGGGGATCCTTATAATAGCAGGCAATCCGAAGCTTAGGACGACTGAGGAGTCGAGGCCGTTTATCGCTCGAGAGGCGACGGTAGCCGAGTATGCATAACCAGGCACGCTGAAGGCCTCGTATAGTCAAACGCCCTGTGTTGTATACTTTTACGGGTAGTGTGCGTCTGTGGATCACAAAATTGCAAAGAACGAAATTTGGACGGGGAGCTTAAAATTTAAGCGTTCTGCCTCCCACATAGTGTTTTGTAACGATGCCGGTTATACAATTTTTTTCCTCATTTTGTTAAGCTGCGGCAGTTTCAGAGCATCTTTCGGATTTATTCTGTTCTTTTATTTATTTTAGCAGGATTACGAATGAAGCCTTCGAGTTTGACGACTAATTTTATTGAGCAAGCGCTAATCAATTAGCTAGCCCGTGTAGTGATTAGAAGGGCAGTTAATTGATGACTTTTCGCAGATCTTGCAGTCTAGGCTCTGTTTCTCGTACTAGACTAGGCTCCGTCTTGGCTAAGTCACGACAGAATTCTTGAGAAATGTTGCAGAGTATGCGATGGATAATGTATGGGGTCATGGACGTCCTCTGGTGGCTTGTGAATGCAAGTTTGCAACGCTAGGCAGCGACACAATCACACAATTACCCCTTTTCGCCCTCTGAACTATTGCTTCAAATATTCTTTTTTCCCAAGAAGAGTAACGGACTGGAATCGGCTAACGAACTACGAAATTTTACTGCAATCTGTGGCACCATTTACTAGAAGTCTAAGTTTTCTATAATTTCTGCTTTGTTGTTGCATTTCGTTCTACTTGCTCATCAGGTTTAAATATTTTTGTTCCTGAGTGGTTGGAATAGTTCCCCTACGCATAACTTCCTCTGTTTATTGCCGACGAGCGGTTGTTCATTATGTGCCTTATTGATTATATGCCTGTTCATTATGTGCATTATTGTTCATTGATCATTATACGCATGTGCAACTAAACTTAACGCCTATAATCTTCGTTTGCTTTTCAAGGAAACGAAGATATAGGCTGCGCGAAGGACAGTAAGGCACCCGAGATTTCTGAAGCCTGGCAAATTGCTAGATACGGTGCGGAAAAATGTGTTAGCGAGGCATCAATTCACCTCTATCAGAAGGAACTTGACTTTTTCGGTTGATAAGATTGTGTACTTTTGCTTTGGGCGTTAAGTTTGGTTGCGCATGCGTTGCTCTTGAAGGAAGGTCGTTTTTCGTCCAATAAATCAGTTGTGAGTCTACGCTCGTCCTGTCTGCATCTTTTCTGTGTCCTGTCTCCTGCGTAGTTTTATGTCTTCAGATTGACTCTTGTACTCGGAATTTTTTTTTTGTATTCGTTTACCTACGCTCCTAAAATTTCTTGTGGGATGGCAGTATTCGTAACTAAAAAAAATTTTCAAACCTAAATTTCAACACAAGCGCTTGCGTTATAAATACATCTATGCCTAATAATTTTGAATAGCTGTATAGATCGTCCATACTTGAATATACACACTTTTTAGACATCCATTGTCCTCAGAAATTTTTTCAAAAAGCATTATAAAACACATCAACCATAAGAACTGCAAGCGAATCCACTTTCCTTATATTATTGAAATTACTCTGGGATGTTAGCCAGCACTTGCTCTGAGGTGTTATGGAGAGGGTTATTGATCTGTAGCGAGTCGTAAAACAAGTTTACCTAACGAAAGCAGCAGCGCTGACTTACGAATGCAAATCTTGAAAAAATTCTCGAGAGAACTGTCCATAACACGCGAAGCACTCATTGATAAAAATAGGAGAGCGTCTTGTTGCAGTTTTTTTTATCATCAGGGAGCATCCAGAAAAGAAATTCGATTTTCGAAAAGCCACGGAACGAGAAGACGAAATGTTGTGCTTATTTCTTGCGTATCGCATTGTCTTGAAGCGATTCGCCCAAGTGAGGCTTTGTTTACCAATTAAGTACGCTACAGAGCTCATGCCCAATTGAAGTGCATTTACCAAACTGAACAAAATAAAATTCGGGGGGCACTTTGACTGCCTAAAGTGCGTAGAGGCTAAAGCGTTCTCCGCACCACTTTCGCTGCTTCTGTGGCACTGGTGGCGTCACATATAATTGAGTACTAATTCCTAAGTGATGACAAATCAGTAATTAATGGTTAATTACTGATTAATGTCTGAATACTAATTAACTTCTAAGCTTCGCCTTTAGGAGTGCAACGCGACAGCGTGTTGTAGCGCTCCCAGGGAGTCCACAGAACGCCACCACCCGTTCGGTTCGATGCCTTGCCCTTTGAACGCAACGCTTTTTGAGGAAAGGAAATGGCGCAGTAATTCTCTGCCATCTCGGTGGACACCTGAACCGCACCGTAGAGGAAGGGAGGAAGTGGGAGTGAAAGAAGACAAACAGAACCCGTAATGAAGAAAATGAAAATTGTATTTGAGGAAAGCAAATTACGCAGTAACTGTCTCACATATCTCGGTGGACACCTAAACCTCGCCGGAAGGGAAGGGAGGAGGATGGTAGTGAGCGAAGACACCGTATTCATTAGGCGAGCCTTTGTTCATTCCAAACCTTCGAGCTGGCATGGCGGAGTGGATAGCATGCTCGTCTCGCACGCCGAAGACCGGGGTTCGATTCCCGAGCTCGACGAATTTCCTACTCGATTTTATTTATTTATAAGACCTGACTAGAAAATTTAATTAGGCTAATTGGGTAATTAAGCAATTAACTAAGCTCAGTCCCACTTGGAGCACCACTACGGTTACTAGCCAAAGTACAATTGGCCCCGTTTGAAATTCGGGCACTGTGACGTCACGACCGTTTCGACCAATTGAAAAGCGTGACATTTCTGTCGACAACGGCTGCTTACAACGATGAGACATTAAAGGCTTTCGCCTTAATAAACGTTTATTTATTAAGTTGCAAGGTATGGGGTAAATTTCATATTGTGGGGTTTGAGGTCCCGAAGCCACACATATGCTACGAGAGACGCTGTTGTTCATAGCTCCAGACTAATTTTGAGCACCTGAGGGTCTTTAACTCGCAGTGACCGCGCACAGGACACGAGCACCTTTTGCATTTACCAACATTCTTAGTGTTTGTGCTAGTTTATGAGTGACGTCAAAACACTGGACAGTGCTCACGTATACCTGCAAAGAGTGAATCTAGGTGTTTCACGGATTATACTGCCACGTGTTACCCGAATTGTCATAGGGCACAAACAAAACTGTGGCATAAACAGCCAATGTCAATCGCGCAGAAGCGCTGTTAGAATCTGCGTCCCTTTGCAAAGAGTTTATAGCAAGGAAATGAAAAATAGGAGCTGAACGCCGACACAGTAATTAAGCGCAGAACACAGAAAAACCCAAAAGTTGTGTCGTCACGCGATCGAAGGTGACACTTTTCGGCCTTCTGCTATGATTATAGTAGCCGTAAGCTATAATAGCTGCCGCGAGCGAAACGCCCCATCGTAATACGGCTGCAGTGCAGCTTTGATAGCGTCTGGAGGACAAACACACGCCTGGCGTTGTCCACAGGTGGGAGGAGGAGAGCATATTCTTTCGGCAGCCAACTACAAGAGCTTGCGCTGGCGGCACAGCGAGGGGCGCTGGTGGCGCCCCTACAGGGATTGTCGCGTAGGGTGCCTAGGAGGATGTGCTGACGCAAGGGGCACCAGAGCGTAAGTGTGACGAGACGTCGCTGATGTCAGTGGCACGGTGCCTAGGTGTGCGCCAGGCTTTTGTATATACTCATGCGCAAGAGTTCACTGTTGTCGTGCTTGAAGGATTCTTTTCCCAAAATCCGGTAGCGCAGCCCCAGGAAATGGTGAGAGCCAGCACATACCACTTGGAAACAGGTTTCTCACAGAAGGGTGAACGTTTGGGCAAGTTTCTGTGGACGACCATATGGCGAGAACGCGCAAAAGTGGGCGACAACAATGAAGCGTTGCTGTTTTTCACTATGCCAGATCGGAGCTCCTAAAGTTTGCTATTTTAAACGCCAACAATTTTTTAAGGAATATTTGCTTTAAAAAGTGAGTATGTTAGAAGGCTAAAAAATTCTTTTCGATGGTAAGCTATATTTGGCGACAATTACAGGAAGCCCTCTTTAACCATGGGCTAATACAGTGGTCACTTACCTCTCTCTGCCTTTCTGCCCATTTACGGCAAAGTACAGCAAGCCTGCTGCCGGATATACTGATAATAAAATGCCGTTAGCTTGTAATATTTTGTTGGAAAACTTTTTATTTCTGCAGCCGAAGTTAGTTTTAGGACTTACACTAGCCAAATTAGGCAAGACCTCGTCTTCTCGGCATTCCCATGTGGAAGAACAGCCGTTTTCAGAAATATCTTACACGGTGGTGCCAGCTTTCCTTCTCGGTAATAATGAGAAACCCTGTGCAGCGAAGCGATCGCGAGAGATGAAGAAGCCTACCAGGTGTCTTGCAGCCCGAGAGACTCATGCGCAGCCCTCGCTATGTTGGAGGGAACCGAAAGCGCCGCGTGGGTTGCGTAATCTGTGCGCCTTTCGGTTTCGTGCGGAGCCATGCGGAGTAATGGCGTCGTCCTTAAGCACGGCGCGGAACCAGTTCTAAACAGCGAGGGGATTACACGAGGGGATTACTTTGCCTTCCGAGTGACGCTGCGCCCGTATGATTATGTTTGACCAAGAGGACATTGTGCATCGCAACGATGTTCAGTGCCTGCAATGCGCTACTCCGGTACTACAAAGTATTTCAATCTTACGTCTGCTCTAGACCACGAGATAGCGTGTTTTTTCGCCTCCCCTGCACACACGCTTAACTTTTCTGCAGAGCTCCCTGACGGCTTGCGAAGGCAACTTACGGCGTGGCATTTCCGCTGGTGGTCGTGTAAACGAAGTCATACTCAGCTGTGGTGCCATCTTGGGATAGCTAGGTTCTGTCGTACCTCTCGCAGTAGGTAGGAGGCTCGGGGTCCGAAGTGACTTGAACGTCAAACAATGTAAAATCTGACAGTACCTGCGGCAATACGAACATTTTATTAGCTGATAACGCCAGGTATGCAAGCCACAAATCTGACCCCGTGCAATCTCATGAAATTTTTACTAAATCGCCTCTATAAAACCAGCTTTTCTTTGAATTCTCTTGTGGGGAACAATGCCTGATAATGCAGTTGATTTTCAATTAAATTGTCTCAAAATACCGCCAAAAAAGAGATAGTACCTACAAACAATGTAAAATGGAGTCCAGCACAAATCGAATACTCTTCCGTGTTTTCATTATTATTATGCGTAACACTGAAAGCTTATGAATGATGCATGCATGTTTTAAATTTCATTATTTATTTATTTATTTACTCTCAGGGCAGAAGCATTACAGAGAGCAGTGGGTGATACACAACAAAAACAGAACAGGTAACGCAGCACTACAATTTAAAATCGGTTACAGCATTCTTAAAGAAGTCGCCGTTTGTACTGGAGGCGATGGAAGCGGGAAACAAGCGTGTCTTAGTATATGCATTCTGTACAAGTTTATTTTTGTTGCTTACCGCGTGAGAGTGCGACAGGAGATTCGCTGTCTAAGCTGGCTTTACATTGGCATCTCCCCGACCATATGTTATTTTCGGTGAACAACAAAAGCATAAAAGTTGAAGAGAGACTAGCATGCGCATATTATGTAGGCTTTAATGTAGTTCCTGGAAAACAGCTTTGCTGAAAGCGCCCATTCCGTGCTCTCTCGCGCTATGCTCTTCGTTTGACGTTTGACGTTTCGAGACTAAGGTGCTTCATATAACAAATAGGCGGCCTTTATAGAATACTGCTAAGTGCTAACTACCAGACTTGTTAACTAATTTTGAATAATTACCTTTCTAACTATTGCTGCTAGGCTCCTTAATAACTGGGAGGCGTGTAGCACACCTAAACTAATATCCATATCAGTTTTTAGACTTTCAAAAATGCGGCCCAACAAATTTTAGCTATTTCGACGTGTTACGTGCACTGGAGGCGGTTGCTTTGTCTTCTTCTGCAAGCTTCTAGAAAGCACCTGTATTTTGGCGCGATGTAGTCAAAGTCCTCTTATAGAAACATCGGCAAGTACCCTGAGGTTTTCCCTCCCTTATTTTCTTTGCAATTAGGTGCACTGTGATGCATTACTACGGTCGTAAAGAATGCTTAGATTAGCACTTTTCTCAATGAAAAAGCCCGTTCTTAAAGGGGCGCTGAAAGCGGCTCTATTGAAGATGCGGTATGCAAGGGATGTTAAAGTACGCCGCTGCACGAATATTGCCCAGCAAAAATTTTTTTGTTGCGTTTTGTAGACGCTCAGTTATCTGTAGTGAAAATTTGAATTCCAACGTCGTCCTGCCTTTCCCTCTCCTCTCGTCACTTTTTGCACACTGGAAGGGCAACGCTCCTCCGCAGGCCCCACCTCCGTGGGCGGAGCTTCCAGACCCTCCGGACCTAAGCGGCTTATTCGCGCCGTCATGGTAGCTGCCCGACGTTGGAAGGAATTTAACCAATAGCCACCTGTCAACTCGTATACGCAGGTGCGAGTGACGGAGGAGGGTGCGAGCATGAAAATTGGCCGAGAAGTGCTCGACAACACTCACGCCTGATAGTGGGTCCTATGATATGTGCAGAAGTGTATTATTTGGCTCACGTTTTCATGACACACAGTGCAGTGTTTTGCGGAGATTATCTGCTCTTTTTGGAAGGTGTTCCAGAGCTCCTTTAATAACTGCTTAGAAACTTGCGTTGAAACACCCTGTACAAGCCAGACTTTGAACAGCAATCACGGGCCATATTCTCTAACTGTACATTGTCCATTTGTCCAATTGGCCCCTCTGTGCTTTGCCAATTTCAAGGAACTTTCTATCGTCCGTGGGAAGCGACCGGGCCGTTGTATGGTTGGCGACCAGACCTCATAATTGGCTGTCATCGGCGGCGATGTGCATCCAACGGTAGCCACTGGTCAGGTGTATCGCAGCGCTCTTTCAACAGCAAGCGGCCGGTCCTCACCATTATCCGCAATTATCTGCGATATTCTGCTAACAGTGACGTCTGGTCGCTAACCACCCAATGATCAATTGCTTCGCGCAGACACTTCAAAGCAGCGAGTATGTCTCAGTGACCATTGATAGAGGATCAAGTGGGCAAGTGCACAAAGAACAGGTCATGAAATACGACACTCTGGACGGTTCCATAGCTATCATATGGCTGTTCATATCTTTTCCTAAACACGCTAAAAAGCATGCAGAAGGTCACTGATAACCTCGAATAAATTCATGTAATATGTGAAGGATGTTTTGTAACACCTTAAAAGGAAGGTACCAGTGTTAGAAAAAATAACTTCACCTAATGTAGCTAAGTAGACCCTGAAACGTTTGGACCTGACAAACCAAATGTATGCCTTAAGTATAATCTATTTGTATCTTCAGACGGCCACGAGTACCTTATCCCATGTCATGACAGGGTCGCTAAAAAATACAGCGGCCCGCTTTCGTCTACACTGCCTTACCACTTTCAGTTTTCAGAAAGTGTTTTCAGCAGGCAGAAAAGTTAGATCCGTACAGTTATTAAAGAAATGCATGCCACATAAAACTTTAGAGGCAGGAAAACCCTTGGGGATCGGAGCTGAATAAAACTTTATGCCACAGTCTCAAGAAAAACAATGTTCACTGCTGTTCATATTCTCGTTCAGCATTCCCTTGGGGGATATGTACCATAATAATCATATGAATTCATATAAAAAACACAGGTTCGAGCGATATATTGAGTCAGTGCTTAAAGGCGCAGAGGACACTATTTGCCGCTACTCTTACCTGAGTCGCGTCGCAGTCCTGGAGACTTTCCTGGCAGTCTTGTGCACGGACGCAAGGAACACCTAACATAGATGTTAGTGTCATCCCCAAAATGACCAAGAGGCCAGAATGCATGGCCGAATCCATTCCAAAGGTTCTGAGAGAGACGACGAAATGATGGTTTTCTTCTGAAAAAAGAAAAAGCGTCTCAATTTCCTTAGCGAAACAACCATCAAAAAGAGTTTTCATATTCTGTAAAGGTAATTGCCCAGACCCTAGGAAAAACACACCGCGTAAAGGGCTTGACAGCTGAGTAATATTCCAAAGTTACTTCGCAGTGTTAAATTTGAACTGTGCACGTAAACGCTCATACATTTTATTCCGCCCGCAAAATTCTAATTTAAGGGAAGCGGAAAAGGGCCTCGAATGAATCTTAACGCCAACAATAATTCCCACCAAATCTCCTTCATTGCTCCCCTCAGGTTCAGATGAAACCAAACCGTTTCACAGACGGCAGAAGTAATACGCACCACGAGGTAACTTTGCCTGGCGCAGTCGTTCTATCAAATGTGGTTTTGGCACTGTAGCTGCTCCACATTTAAAGCAAAGGTTGGGAGCTTCTTCCTCCAGCCCACCTCATGCTCCAACGCAGCTGGCACTTGTTTTTACCTGCACGGCAACACAGCGTGAAAAAAAAGTGAGAACGGTACTAGTTTTCCGAATCAGGTGCACTCAGAAATCTAGCCTTGGGCATACCAAAACACACTATTTCCAACCGCTTCCTAGTACGCTGGACGTTTATACTCTTTTTCTTTGTTGAATAACTGCACATACCAGCGTTATCTGCCGCGGCCAGCCTAGCAATGACGTTTGAGTAACTACTGGTTGGGGTTTGAAGGACAGGGGAAAATTTTTGCAAAGTAAACTGGCATGCACGTACTATGCTGTCGCAGTTTAGCAGAACGGCGATACCTTGGCGTGGAATTCACGATCAATAACATAGCTTAAAACTCAGTGACATTCTTCAGCACTGACTGATTGAATGACTGATTATTAATTTAATAGATACTAGATCCGAGGTGAAGGCACAAAAGACAATACCTTTTAACAGACGAGGCCCGCCATCCATGCTTTGTTCGGGAGGGTGGTAGTTGTAGTAATAGAGCTTAATGAGAGGTACAAATTCAAGATTCAGCTATTACGAGGTAATCAAAAGGTCCGATCACAATGCGGACCTGGCAATGAGTATTGTAAGCACGACAAACACAGTCCTGATGAGGAGCATCAATTTCAACATAAAATCGGCGAGAAAGCATAGACCAGGTAATGATAAGAGAGTTGTATTTAAGAAGACATACATGTATGTTATAGTAACAGAGTGGTTTAGAAGAGAAGGGAAGCGTCGTAGGAGACATCAGAGGGACAGGTGGATGGATAAGATTAGGAACTCTGCAAGCATGAGGCACTTCCTTGCTGTGTCAGGTAAAAGCAGCGCTAAATTTAACGCAAATCACACACAAACACGGACAGGACGGATGCTGACTCCAACTGTGTTTATTGAGGGCCACATATTGCACATATATAGACCGAAGAAGGTGAACGCATGCGCATTTCAGATACTGCGAAAAAAAAAGCACCCCACAGAAGAAACCTATTCATATCCCGCAGTTTTTGCAGTCTATCTTGACTTCCTCGCAGGGAGATAGAAGTGGTGCTGACGTACATGTCGCCTCTCTTTTTGATAAAAAAGGCTTCTGCAGTTTACGAGCTAATCTATCTTGATTTCTAGCAAGAATTTTGATCTCCCCAAGTCGCGGTTCACAGTTATTTTTTTCAATTTCATTGGTGGAAGAGCGTCAATGGGTCGTTATGTTTTCAAACTAATCTGATGCGTTTCCTAATGATCTTTTCTGTTCCCTAGCATGTTCAATGACCCATCATCCAGTTTGACTCACGTTTACCTTGCCACATGTAAGAGCGATATCGCATACCACTCTTAGACCTTAATGTACTGCTGAAGGTCCCTTTGCCGTTCACGTTGTAGGCTGCCACATAAATGCTGAGCGGTACAATACCCTGGGCTATATGTCTGACCTGCTGCTCAAAAAATAATCCGGCGATTCTTGCCGCATCAGGCCCTCATCCACATAGCGCTAGCTGTTTGTATATGATTAGCTGTTCTAAAGAACTTCCGTGATATTTGCGTGGCTCACCTCTGGAAAGAAGCGATTCTGCATACCACAGACTACGATACAAGCCACTTGTTTGATCACATATATATGACAGCATATTTCAAAACCTCAAGCAGAGAATGACTTGTCGTAGCCATTGACCGCAATAATAAAACGCAGGCAACTAAAAGGCAACAACTTTAAATACAAATCATCAGAGGTAGCATAAATTCACCACGTAATATTATCGCATCAGGCCTCTTCACAGTACCAGTAAAAAGAAAGAGCGTTAATTAATTCCTTCAGGAAATCGATCTGTCAATCTCTGTCCTTCTTTACTCTTTTTACTTTTTTAATCACTGTGCGTTGCAGTGCCCTCTCAACTGGTCTAGAGACAAAAATATTAATCTAACTCAAGTACTGACACGTTTCTTTGGCGAAGGACACAAACACCGCCTGGAATTAAAATGTTTACACAAAACTGCAAGTAGCGCATTAGATGGTCGAAATTAGGCTCACAGAGGAAAAAACCTTGCGGATTGGATAGCAGTAGGTACATACGATAGTTGTTCATTTCAATACTGCACGTCTCTTCAGTGGTGTTCTAATCAAGGATGACTGCGAACCAAAGAGATAATGCGCCACCAATATATTGAGGCATCGCAATCACCGCATAAGTAAACGTGGGTGGTCCTAATCTTTCGAAAGTGCGGAGGCACCTAACGACCGTACGAGTGATAATTTGTCTTTTCTAGAGAAGTGAATGGTCGCTAGCCTGCAGTAATAAACAAAGAACACAAATAATGAAACGTAGAAAGCTACGCTGCTTATTGCATCTCTTACAGAAGCCCCGCTATGGTTGTCGATCGAAAATAAGAACAGAAAATCAAAGAGAGGCCGATAGATACATTAGAATGTTTGGACTATGTTCTTTCGAGCTGCTCTCAACTTTAATAGTGCTGTTGGTACTCTAGGTGTTGGCTTCCACCGCTGACACTGTTGGCACGCCTTACCATTGTGCTTGATTTAGCCGGGTAGAAGTGGGCAGTATCACCCACATGTAGTTATGTAGTTCTGTGAATCATCCTCATGAAACCATTTTCTCCGACGTACGGATAATGGTGCCAAAGATGCAGAAGCCCTTTTCCCATCCGAGTGCCACCACAGGAAGGCTTACAGCCTTTTGTCGTGCTTCATTTCATTGTGGAAGCACATTTATTTTTCAAGCGAATAAGCAGTACCATCGTTTGAAAACGTCGTGCTACTACGCGTAGTTGCTTGTTGCGGTGTTTTATCAGGCTTAATAATTCGGGTTCTATGTGTTCGGAATGTATGAACGTCCTGTGAATGATGGGTCTCGGGAAGCTACCACATTTGGAGTCATTTCACAACGATGAATGGAGTGAAAGAGAGCGGGTGGAACTTAATTTTTTTAGTGCCTAATGAAAAGGCTTCAAACTGAGCTACGGAAAGCCGTTAACTGGCTTCTTCTTAATTGTGCTGTAATGATGGGACCAAATCTTGCTACTTACATGATGTATGCCGTTGTTCTTCGTTACTCCGGTCTAGATGTTTAGAAAAAAGCACTTAATCATGTTGACAAATAGGTCCCTGGAATTGCTTTTTGAATGTAGATTGCGTTAACGGGAGAGTGCCACAGGTTAGTTTTTCTTAGTGATTTTATGGATGCAGAATGTCGACAACCTCAGGTACAGCAGCTGGCAGTGTGTGAAACTGCTGTTCACTTCAGGCTGCGCCTTTCAAGCCATGCTGTCTTGAACACTACATGTGCGGTAGTAATGTGCACCAGGTGTATGGATGGGAAAACTTTATTTTCGTCGGAAAGCATCTGCGTACGATTCTGTGCTAGTTGGCGGCGACCCATCGTTGACGGCGACCTTGGTGGCACACTCCACGACCCTGATCTGGTGGACCGGGTCTAAAATTCTAGTATTCTTAAAAGCCAATATACACTTTGCTTTGGAGGGCCAGCGTTCGGTTTTGAACTGTATATACGAGCCGATACCAATGGGAATGCCCATCTAACCGCCTCTTTTTAACGTCTGGTGCTTTCGACTCGCCCGCTACAAAATTGACAGTTGCGTACAAGAAATATATTTCCCACCGGATATCAAAAAGTGTATTTCGTAAAGAAAAATTAACCTTCGTTTGTGTTCACAATTATTTGGCGTTTATTTTATTTTGAGCTTTTGGACGTAACCAAGAATTATTTATCGAAAGCTCTTCAACCCATTGTTCGATTCCTCAGTACAAGTACCTGGCGCCGGCACATTAGTTCAAAACTTTCCATTAGTGTCCTATTTTGCATATATTCATTTTTTTCAAAATGCAGTTGAAGCATTCTTTTCTGCCTATGTCCTTACCTGCCTTCGGTAATTATGCATATTGCGCGCGTTAAATCGATGGAACGAGAATTTTGTCGTCATTTCAAAAAAGAGAGTAGGTTTTTTTTTAGAGTTTTTTATTCTTTTTCACAACGCCCTCAAGGTTCGCAGGACGCTATAGTGGGGGTGGGTGAAAAAAAAAAAAAAAA
Source organism: Amblyomma mixtum (assembly GCF_055824585.1). Classification (NCBI taxonomy): domain Eukaryota; kingdom Metazoa; phylum Arthropoda; class Arachnida; order Ixodida; family Ixodidae; genus Amblyomma; species Amblyomma mixtum. The sequence continues at coordinate 90,860,847 of NC_143019.1, read as the reverse complement.
ACATAATAAAAAGTACAGGCAAAATGCAAAAGGCAAAAAATCATGATGCAGACGCTTCTTCGATGTTATGTTTGGTGCTAAGTGGCTTGAAAGATGACGCGTCTTCATTGCAGGCGATAACTTAACCTTTGTGTATTTATCTACTTGGAAGGCTCCATGAACACACATAAAGCGATGCAAGTCCACCTATCAAGTTCCTCCGCCACTTCGGTTGCAAAATTGGACTGTGACTTCCACACAAACATAAAATAACCTGCATCCTGAACCACAAAGAATGTCCGGCTTGGGTTACGAATCACTAGTTCTACTTGTACGAAACATGAAATCAAAATGCATGCTTTTTGAGAGGTTTCAAAGGTGCTGAATATATATCCAACATCATTAAGCTACAGAGTTTCCGAAAAACTACGAAAGCGTTTAAATGCATGCTTCTTCCATTAAAAGACATGAAAATGCAGCTCTAATCTTCGCGACTGCCTGTTTGCATGCAGCCGTGTAAAAAGCGTAGTTACAAGATCTGGAATTTTGCGATACACCACTTCCAACTAGTGCAGACTTTCTACTCGGCGGAGATATTTCTTTGTCGTGTAATCTGTGCGCGTGGTGACATGTAACAAACTTACCTGTAAATAACCACTTAATAGCGAAAACACAGGCGGGCCTCTGCGGTTGAATGTGTGCTAACAGCAAATGCGGAGGAGCCAACTTTTTTTCATCACGATATTGGCCAACGCATCTCTGTTGCCAAGAGGGGAACTTGAACTCGGGCTATCATTCTTGAAGACTAATTTTCACACGACTTTTTTGTAGAACGTTTGTCTCGCGCCGCAATCACACCTTCTTATTGGATATCACGCTAAGGGAGTAATCTTTTAAGTGGTAATCTTTTACAGGCCGGAAATGCCTCGGTAAGAAATGTTTACGCATTTATATGTGTAGAATTTAAATACCTCATTTTTATCAATTCGTGGTTCACTCTTTTCGCTCGTTTTATGTCGAATCAATGCCTGCAAAATTTCAAAGCACAGCGGGCGACCCTCACTGGAAGCGCTTCTGGTTATTCCAGTGCGTCACAATTCAAATAAAAAAAAACGCGCCAAGTTTAATTGTGTTTCTATTACACTCTGTGTTTCTGTGTTTCTGGGGCTGTGTTTCTCTTACACCCTTTCAGTTGTACGGTAAAACCTTCACAAAAAAAGCCTTGGCCATAAGGGGCAAGGTTATTGCATGCTTTATAGCGCACCCGTCCTGTGTTTTTCGTGTTCCTTCTGTCCTCGTTCCATAGCGCTCTTGTCAATCTGTTTATTAAGCATGAACCAAATAGCCCACACCACAATCCTCTTATAGCGAAGCAGCCATTTATCTTACTGCATTCTTCCCCTCCAGGGGATTGTACATAAAATGTTTAAAGCTGTAACAACGCAAGAATATATGACTCTTTCTCGCCGCCACTGTCTGAAAAGTATCCTTTACGCGATTTGCAAGCACTCGCTACAGACTACCCAGCTGCATCGTCCGGAAGAGTCATGGGCGCAGTTAGCCCCTCAAGCAGCCAAATGGGCCGGCGTCGATAGTCTCTAGGGTACTCCGCAAAACGAGACGGGGGCCTGCGGGGTATTTTACTGTAACAGAAGATGGGTAATGCTGCTTGCGTTGCACTAGAATATTCAGCCACCTGCAGCTGCAAAAATAGAAATTGCAATACAAGAAACATGAAGGGAAGAAGCTCATGCAGAGGTGAGCACAACGGAAAACAAAAACTGTCTGATTTGCCCCAGATATCTGAACCCATGTGCTCATTGAACGGGATCTGCGAGTGAAAGTTGAGTATGTTTTCGGCGGCACGCAGTAAGATCACAAGCATTGGGTTTTCAGTGAGCTGAAAGATCCGCTTGTTCTGGACACATCTCTGTCATGCCGTGGCAAGCATGCAGGTGCCTCGAAACATCGTTTGTTCTGGCCCCTACTACGGTGACGTAATTAGGCACTTGTATATCGCAGACACCTTGCAGGGGACACGGCCGACTTCTGATTAAAAAAAACACAGTGCCAAAGCTTTTCAGCATTTGTATTCAGCAAGATAGAGAAGCGACCCTAGTTGAGACTTTCTTTTCTCTAATAGCCAATCCTGCAGTCTGCACTCTTTTGGAACCACCAAAAAAGCAGTGCTTCTCTTTAGAGAGCACTTTCATTTCAAGTAAAGCGTTCCAAGCAAGGCTGCCACGTCGGGGTGGATAAAAACTTCACAATTAATGCAGTTGTTTTTCGTTTCGTGAGTGCAACGAAGCCCTGAGGCTGTTTTTGAAGGAAAACTAAAATGTCCTTCACTTTCCGTGCGGAACCATCCGATGTAAAGAAAAAGAATCAAAGCACGCGAATATTTCTTTTTGCATGAGTACAGCAGCTTTGCTGTGCTTGTGTCGAAGCGTCTGATTAAAAAAAGCACAGTGCCAAAGCTTTGCAGCATTTGTATTCAGCAAGATAGAGAAGCGACCCTAGTTGAGACTTTCTTTTCTCTAATAGCCAATCCTGCAGTCTGCACTCCTTTGGAACCACCAAAAAAGCAGTGTCTCTCTTTAGAGAGCACTTTCATTTCAAGTAAAGCGTTCCAAGCAATGCTTCCACGTCGGGGTGGATAAAAACTTCACAGTTAATGCAGTTATTTTTCGTTTCGTGAGTGCAACGAAGCCCTGAGGCTGTTTTTGAAGGAAAACTAAAATGTTCTTCACTTTCCATGCGGAACCATCCGAAGTAAAGAAAAAAAATCAATGCACGCGAATATTTCTTTTTGCATAAGTACAGCAGCTTTGCTGTGCTTGTGTCGAAGCGTCTGATTAAAAAAAGCACAGTGCCAAAGCTTTGCAGCATTTGTATTCAGCAAGATAGAGAAGCGACCCTAGTTGAGACTTTCTTTTCTCTGATAGCCAATCCTGCACTCTACACTCCTTTGGAACCACCAAAAAAGCAGTGTCTCTCTTTAGAGAGCACTTTCATTTCAAGTAAAGCGTTCCAAGCAATACTTCCACGTCGGGTGGATAAAAACTTCACAATTAATGCAGTTGTTTTTCGTTTCGTGAGTGCAACGAAGCCCTGAGGCTGTTTTGAAGGGAAACTAAAATGTCCTTCACTTTCCATGCGGAACCATCCGATGTAAAGAAAAAAAAATCAGTGCACGCGAATGTTTCTTTTTGCATAAGTACAGCAGCTCTGTTGTGCTTGTGTCGAAGCGTACGTGTGGTGGAGCGAATGCGACGCAGCGTGGTGCAAATTTTGTACCCGACTGCAAGAACAGCTGCGGCCTGTCGACGCTACGCAGCAGAATCCCTACCTTTGTGTCGCGTGACTTGCTGCAAGAAAATATTAAAAAGCTGCGCTGGCGTTTTTGTTATGCGCGATAGATTCTGGATGTGGTTGTATAGCCTGGAAATATCACAATTTTGAAATCAGAAAGGAGTACATTTATGGCACCGCATCGGACATTAAAGTGAATCAGAGTGAGATTACCGACAGACTTATTCTACCTTAAGAATTAAACAAAATAATATTCTCACTTGTATTCATTTCATGTAGTAGTAGGTGACTGGGCTCTAATCATGCCATGCATTTCATACTGCTCCGAATAGTACCCCGTTGATGAAAATTCGCGGAATATTGGTACAAAAGGCTCTGAGGTTGCGAAGTAAGAAACAAAGGTAATGATCAGCAGAAATTATTTCTGTGCAAGCAGTTCCCTTTAAATTAAGGTGGTCGATATGATTTTTACGGCTAAATACTTGGTGCATATTAAGATCATGTCAAAAATACGAGCTTAAATGGCGGAATGAACTACAGACGAGGGCGAATATGACTAACGCTGTGTTGCTGAGAATGGATCTGTACTCCCTTTTTATCTTAAAGCAATCTTCCTAAAGGAACCCTCAGTCTCAAGGTGATAGTGCTTGGCGCCACCACGGATCCTTAGCCCCCATACCGAAGCTGTCGTATGCACTGTAGCAAAAAGATGGTAACGTTTGGGGCAGAGACCATGACGAACGCCGGTTGGGGCCACCAAGCCGGGCCGATGGGCTCCCTGCCGTTTACCAGGTTGGGGGCTGGAGGATCTTGCACTGCATAATACGGTGAATCACTGGTGACTTACTAGAAACCGTCAACGTATACATACCGTATGGATAAACTGTCATGATGTAAACTTTGTCGTTACCTGAGAAGGTGCGGCATCGAGGCACCCCTAGAAGATAATTGCGCTCACTCTGACCAGTTCGCATTTTTGTAAACTGTACATGAGCTAAATTACAAGGTTCCAAGAAGCTTCGATGTCTGTCCTCCTCATTGCTGATACTCGAAAAATCTGGAAAAAAATCGCAGCAAAATTCTCTCTCGTGCCCTACTCCAGAAATTACAAAGAAAGAGCATTCTCTCACCCTCCTGAAACAGCGGTGGTTTGCTGTCTTACATGTAACCATAACCCCATATCTTAGTCTAAACACTATCCATGGTTTGATATCTTAGCATGACCTTATCCTTGAAAAAAAACCGACCTCCTGGAAGACAACCGCGACCAAGGCGTCGTCGCCCTTCGTCGCATCACAGTAAGACGGAAACGCTAAGAGGTAACGGCGCCCTATATTGTCCTCACACTTAATCGCACACTAAGGATCGGTAAACGCGGAATTCAATCGTTTTAAGGTGAGACCGTATATCCCGAGCCAACTAAAATGCTTCAGGTGCCAATGTACGACCATGGCCCGGATACCTGTCGCGGGGAACTCCCCTATGCAAGAAACTGCGGTGAACACGATCACTGCACCGAAAACTGCAGTGCCACTCAAACAGAATCCTCCAGCTGTCACGGGTCAAAGGCCGTCTACTCAAGAACTTGCGGAACGTTAAAAAATTCGAAGAATGTAGTTCAACGAGAAGAAAGAGCAAATAAAGCATTCACTGAAGCCCAGAAGCTTTCTCTTCCCTCTTGATGATCTCACGCTGACGCGGGGGAGGGAAAGCGACTAGACTAAGTGGGCACGTCGTACAGCTTTTTGATGCGTGCCCATTTCGACCCCCCACGAAGCACCCACCGGCTCCACCAATCTTCAACATCCCAGAAGCCAACTAACCAGACACCTCTGGGGCAACAGAGAATGCTGAGAGGTCTTCTGTCCCTCTTCACAAATTCACAATCGGTACCGGATCTTCACCGTAGGCGATGGACGTCACTTTGGACTCCTCGGCGCCAGAGAACTCATTCCGACGACTCTATGAGATTGACCAAAAAGTAATGGCTTTGTACTCAAAATGAAAGGCACAATTATCTCTGCACTGAAAGAAGCATATTAATAAATTTTCTTCACAGTGAACACAGATCACCGCATCTTAGGAAACACCAACAGTGTGAATCGCATCGAGCCGGAGCATTATTCTAACGGAAAGATTGACTTACCAATTTCCGCAGTACGCAGTACACATTCATATGAAGGGAAAAACTGTAAGTTACGTTTAATTAAAAACGACCGTGGCTGCTTCTTAGACGCTCAATAAAAAGCCGCCGGGAGTTTTGAGCTGCTTATTGCCGATTTCGGTTCAGCTCAACACAGGCGTTTTCGGAACGGCCAGGATCTCGCCAGTATTGTGCATTTTCCTATCATCTCATTCATAGTGTGAAAGAGGTATATTATCGAGTGTTCTTTACGAAAAGCTTCCTGATTATTTGGTTGGTTGAAGTCTAAAGCTGTCCTGATATTATTTTCGATTGTCTTAGTAAATTCCTTGTAGGAAACGGACAGTGAGCTGGTCGGTCTGTAATTATTCTACTCGTTGACGTCTCCTTTCTTATAAATTATGATAACGTTAGCACTCTTCCAACCTCTTGGCACGATCGAAGTTATAAAGCATTGCCTATACAGGGGTTACTAGTTTTTCTAGCACAATATCCCCTCCGTCTTTCAACAGGTCTGCTTTTAGCTGATCGTCGCCAGAAGCTTCCTCCCTTTGCATTATTCATTAGGCTTCCTTTACTTCCTCTTTACTGGCAGGATGTCCCGCTGCTTTGCGCTAATGCCTCTCGTCCTAAACTTCTGATTACATTGGCTGCAGTATAAATTCGAATAAAACGCTTCGCCTACTTTAACTGTCTTATCCTTATTTCTAACTACATTGCCCTTTAAGCAAACAAGGGAAGGGGATGAGGGGCTCGTTATAAATATGACTGAAGCCAACAGCCACAGAAACCAAGGCGCACAGGGGATTTTTTTTTAAGTTATTTATTTTGTGGTGTTGATCAATTTAGAATATTATTTAATATGTTATCGTTTTTTAAAGATAACTGATTAGAAAAGCAGAAGAAAAAACAACAACCTGCCGCCGGTGGGATCCGAACCCACGACCTCCGAATTACGCGTCCGGTGCTCTACCTCTGAGCTACGGCGACGGCTGTCAATTCTTCTGCTTTCGGGGGTATTTATGTTTACAAGTAACCTAACCTTGAGAGTGTTCATCAGCGCCACCCACGTTCATAAGCGGCGGACGTAGAACGTCCTGAGTTACCGTAGGTGTGACGTAGAATGTCATCGAACGGAGAGGGTGGAAGCTGCGTGAGAACCCTCTTATGCTTCCTAAGGCGTCAAGGCTGCCAGAATCGAGGCCCTCGCTAAGCAATTAAGCAAACAAGGGAAGGGGATGAGGGGCTCGTTATATAAATATGACAGAAGCCAACAGCCACAGAAACCAAGGCGCACAGGGGATTTTTTTTTAAGTTATTTATTTTGTGGTGTTGATCAATTTAGAATATTATTGAATATGTTATCGTTTTTTAAAGATAACTGATTAGAAAAGCAGAAGAAAAAACAACCACCTGCCGCCGGTGGGATCCGAACCCACGACCTCCGAATTACGCGTCCGGTGCTCTACCTCTGAGCTACGGCGACGGCTGTCAATTCTTCTGCTAAATACCCCCGAAAGCAGAAGAATTGACAGCCGTCGCCGTAGCTCAGAGGTAGAGCACCGGACGCGTAATTCGGAGGTCGTGGGTTCGGATCCCACCGGCGGCAGGTGGTTGTTTTTTCTTCTGCTTTTCTAATCAGTTATCTTTAAAAAACGATAACATATTAAATATTATTCTAAATTGATCAACACCACAAAATAAATAACTTAAAAAAAAATCCCCTGTGCGCCTTGGTTTCTGTGGCTGTTGGCTTCTGTCATATTTATATAACGAGCCCCTCATCCCCTTCCCTTGTTTGCTTAATTGCTTAGCGAGGGCCTCGATTCTGGCAGCCTTGACGCCTTAGGAAGCATAAGAGGGTTCTCACGCAGCTTCCACCCTCTCCGTTCGATGACGTTCTACGTCACACCTGCGGTAACTCAGGACGTTCTACGTCCGCCGCTTATGAACGTGGGTGGCGCTGATGAACACTCTCAAGGTTAGGTTACTTGTAAACATAAATACCCCCGAAAGCAGAAGAATTCACAGCCGTCGCCGTAGCTCAGAGGTAGAGCACCGGACGCGTAATTCGGAGGTCGTGGGTTCGGATCCCACCGGCGGCAGGTGGTTGTTTTTTCTTCTGCTTTTCTAATCAGTTATCTTTAAAAAACGATAACATATTCAATAATATTCTAAATTGATCAACACCACAAAATAAATAACTTAAAAAAAAATCCCCTGTGCGCCTTGGTTTCTGTGGCTGTTGGCTTCTGTCATACATTGCCCTTTGTCTCTTAGCGCATACATCTGGTTTTTAGTTATGCCTAGTTTCCTCCTTACAGCTTTTAGGCTGCTTCTATCCTAACTTTGAAACATCTGTCAGTTCAATTATGTCTGCAGGGTTAGACGCTTTCATGCTTGGCCGGTATCCTCACTAACCAGCCTACCGCCTAATTGTATTGCGCACTCCACAATGATAGCTGTGAGATTATTGTCCCTAGATTGAGTGAGATTATTGTCCCTAGATTGAACATTAAGATCCTCTTCCTCAGAACAGAATATCGCTTGTGCAGCGATATCCTGCATTCCTGTCATTTCCCTCTCACCGCAAACTTGTTAAAGGCTTTCGCATCATTAACTTCTTCTGTTTACTCTTCAAGTCTAGTTAGAGAGCTTGCCATTCTGTGGTCGCTACAACGTAGCATTCCGAGCACCTCAACATCCTGCACAATACTAGATTGAGCACACAGCATGAAGTCTACTTCATTCTTGTCTCACCTTTGGGGCTCTTCCACGTCAACTTCCTGTTCTATCGTTTCCGGAAGAAGGTATTCTTTAGAGGTAAATCACCTCTATCTGCAAACTATATTAATTACTACCCCGGGCTGTTGCTGGAGCCTGTTGCATAGTCGCCTGCCGACAGGTGTCCTGGCTGCTTCTTGCCTACCGTCGCACCGAATTCACCCATCAGTAATTTGTACTCTGATTTTACTTTGTTCACTGCCTATTCCACGTGTTCATAGAAGCTTTCAACGATCTGATCATCATGGCTGGTTATGGCGCGTAGACCTGCGTATCCTGATTGACGAGGAATTCCACACCTAGTTTTCACCTTTCCGCTAACCCACGATACCACCGTACAGTTCTGTGTATTCCTCATCTGCCATCCTAACCTATCTAAGCCCTATGACATCCCATTTAACACCCGCTAGTTCCTCGAACAGCACTGCTCCGTAAACCTCACTGGATACGGTTCTAGCATTAAACGCTGCCAAGTTCAGTGTATAAAGGCGGACTGTCCGGAGCCAGAGATTCTTAGCACACGTCTGACCCCCGCCTTCTTCATTTGCTCCGCCTCCACTGGGGACAGTAGGAAAAGAGTTAAATGGTTTAATCATAGGAGGCTGCGGCCAAATATTTCACCACGGTGACCAAATCCTACTCGAGTGAGGGATTGTTTTGTCGGTTCTGATCACCGGGATCAGGCCACACCCCAGGCCTGTTTATGCAATTCCATCGACACGAGTTTCTTTTTGTTTTGTTGAGGTATTATCGGGGTCGCAGCGGAGCACCAGACAGAGACGACCAGCGTGGCAGGCTTCTAGTTCCGGACTGCCCGTGCCGGGCGTGCGCCACGAGCACGCGCTGTCCGTCTTTATTTTCCTCTAGCGCGCGCTGTAACGCCGATCTCAGCGCCGGCGCTTTATAGCGTCGCCGGGCGCTACAGGGCCCCCCGCCTAGACGGAACGGCGAAATGTACGCGCCGACGGGGTACAGATGGAGGTCACGCGATGGAGGGAGGGTCCGGTAAGTTCATGTCAAGGTCCGGGAAGAGCCATCGGGTGGAGGGCGCGGATTCAGGTGGACGAGCCTGGCTGCTGCGCAATGGGCGAATGATGCAGGGTGCCGAGCTGACAAAGCATATTAGGGCAATGGAGGCCATGGTGGGGCCGTCACCGACAGTAGTGCTGCCCGCTGGCACAAGTGTCATTGGTGCTGGACCGTTGCAGCTGATGGCGGCGGGAAGCTGGCACACAGAGTACGCCGTCACAAGCAAGGGAGCGGTCGAAACGGCTCCGTGGACAGATGTAGTCTTTAGCGTGGTGTCGTGTCGCTGCTGTAGCGCCAGCTTCAAATCGTCAAAATAGGTGGAAATGGCTGGCTTACATGGCTCAGGTGCCCCTGATGTAGGGCGCGAGCAGTGCGGTCCGGCCACTAGGGTTGGCACAGGTGTGACCGACGAGACAACGGTGACAGCTGTGGTGATGACGGAGGAAGTTGCTGGGTTCAATTCCAGGTGCTGGGGTAAATCGGGAGTGGCCGTCCGGAGCGACTGGCCAGTGCTGATGCGCGTGTGGGCATGGTCGGCCTTGAGAGCAAGCGCTGACACTGGGTCAGGAACTGTTTCAGGCAAAGTGGGGCTGGAGGCGATCGCCGTGCTTGTTACTGCTGTCATCGGGTTGGCTTTCTCATCCTGCTCCTGATGACGAGTAGTGCTCTGCGGACCTTCTGAGGGGCTGGGAGTGTGACAAGCAGGCTTGGTCGTTGTCGAGGGCTCTTTAGCATCAGCGGGCGACGGCTTCAACCTCAAAGAAGAGGCCTGCAGAGCTGTTGGCGGTAGTGACGAGGTAGATGGAGATGCCGGAAGCCTCGGCACGGCTGCTGCCGCAGAGTCGTCTTTGGCTGCAGGAGGCTCTGGCGACAACGCCACTGAAGCGCAAAGAGGCAGGGCCAGAGACGCGGGTACGATAGTAGTGGGAGAAGGACGCGAGGCGAAGCTCGTGCGGATCCCACCTGGTGTGGCGTCGAGAGAGACAGCCGGGCTGGAGACGCTGGACGGGAGTGGCGGCGATGCGGCGAGGGGCTGCTGAGGCGGGCCGGGTTCTGATGAAGGCTGCGTGGGCGCGAGCGAGGCCGGTCCAGGGACAGAGGCTGGCGGCGGCGAAAACGGGTCCGCTGCGTCGTAGAGCGGCGGCGGAACGTAGTAGGCGCCGAAGTCCGCCAAGACGGCCGCACGCAGCTCATCGTATGGCCGGCCGCCGAAAGCAGAGTAGGTGAGCCGACGCAGGAGGTCGGCCGGGAGGATGTCACAAAGGACTTCGTGTTTGAACGGCTGGATGGTGATGCCGTTCAGGTACATCGCAGCCTCCAGTTGGGCGAACCACCCGCCGACGCCTGCAGGCCGGAACGCCGGGAGCGGCGGGTCGAAACTTGGGTGCTGCCAGTACGCCATGCTAGGACGCCGCTGGGTAGAAGGCACGGTTCGCCGGGTCACCACTGTTGAAGTATTAGCGGGGTCGCAGCGGAGCACCAGACTGAGACGACCAGCGTGGCAGGCTTCTAGTTCCGGACTGCCCGTGCCGGGCGTGCGCCACGAGCACGCGCTGTCCGTCTTTATTTTCCTCTAGCGCGCGCTGTAACGCCGATCTCAGCGCCGGCGCTTTATAGCGTCGCCGGGCGCTACAGTTTGTTATACCTAGTGTGGAATAGCGCGGCACTGGGATTCGAGCACCGGTCCTCTTGCACGCGAGGCAGAAGCTCTACCTCTACGCCACGCTCCACCCCCATTTAGCTAATGTATCTTTAACTTATTCGTGAAATGCTTTCTGGGGAATTATTGGTCGGATAAACAGAAACTACCGCATGGAAGGCATACTGAAGGTAGCAGCAAGGTTTAGCCTTTTTGCGCCAATTTTTTTGTCATTTCTAAAAAAAACCTTTCTACGTAATTTTGATTCCTTCATTAACGTGGTTTGGCAAGTGGAGTATAAAAGCAAAGAATAAAGCCTGTGTGATGAGCAGAACTGCATTCTAACCTAAGGAGGGTATTTCAATATAGTCTCTAAGTTCTACACTGCAAAGCTGACGAGTGCAAGCTGCTAGAAACATTTCCTTTCACTAACGCAACTAACATAGCGACAGACACGAAACAAAATGCGCAAACTCCAATTGATATGTGCACCAAAAATAGTAGTAATGCGCGACATGGGTGAAGCATTTTGGTGAACTACGTACGTGACCATTTTCTATTATATCAGTTAAGTTCTCGCAAAAGACTCGACTTAAGGCTGCAAAATTGTTTTTTTTAGGCAGGTAGGGACCGCAGATCCGGATCATGAGAGGGAAATAACTAGAAGAATAAGAATGGGGTGGAGCGCATATGGCAGGTTCTCTCAGATCATGAATGGTAGCTTACCAATATCCCTGAAGAAAAAAGTATACAACAGCTGTATCCTACCGGTACTCACCTATGGGGCACAAACGTGGAGGCTAACAAAGAGGGTTCAGCTTAAGTTAAGAACAACGCAGCGAGCTAAGGAAAGGAAAATGATAGGTGTAACGTTAAGAGATCGGAAGAGGGTGGAGTGGGCGAGGGAACAAACGCGGGTTAATGACACCTTAGTTGAAATCAAGAGGAAGAAATGGGCTTGGGCAGGGCATGTAATTCGAGGGCAAGATGACCGCTGGTCCTTAAGGGAAACGGAGTGGATTTCAAAAGAAAGCAAACGTAGCAGGGGACGGCAGAAAGTTAGGTGGGCGGATGAGATTAAGAAGTTTGCGGGGATACAGTGGCGGCAACTGACAAAGGACAGGGTTTAATTGGAGAGACATGGGAGAGGCCTTTGCCCTGCAGTGGGTGTAGTCAGGCTGATGATGATGATGAAAAATAAAGGCCAGCAGTCGGCATGAGTTTGAAAACAAATTTTGGTCAGCGTTACGGGCAAATGTGTTTCACAGCTAAAGTGCTGACTAAGATAAGGAAGTTTTATTTGAATAGCTTAAAAATATTTTTCCGATGCTTTCCTTACGCATAAAAGATGCCGCCACTCAGCAGCCGTCAACCTTTAAATAATACTGAACGTTTAAAAGGAATAACGACGCAAATCTTCTGTGTGAAATTATAGCAGAACCAAAAGCCACGAAGACCTAATTGTAGTTACAATAAATTCTACGTGTTAGCTTTGGTCTAGGCGCCCCGTGGAAGAAAGTGATTTTGGTTGTACACGTTGGGGTCAAAGACCCTTTTACCAACCGTTTTACGCATTCTAAGCAGAGTATCAGGCGAAAAGAAAGCTTTTGTCGATTGTAGTATCGGGGGGTGTCTGGAAGAACATGGGATCGAGCCTCGCAACGCGCGCATGTGAGGCGGATGCTACAGTTTTTTGCGAGCGTGTTCGGAGCGAATGTATGTAATATGTTGAATCCAGGGCACATTTTCCTCACAAATGGGCGGTAAATCATTTGGGCGGTAAATTTCGTCCTTTTTTGAAGCGACCTATTCGTGCGCCAACAGCTGGTTCATATAAATTATATTAATTATGAATTCAATACAATAAGGTGCTTTCAACTACAGGACAACTTTCGAGACCTACATTCTAAAACGAATATATTAATTACATCTTAATATAGATACAGCTGTGCACATAGCAATCTCTTTTCATCATATCAATGCGCCTTTCCAAGGACTGTCCTGGATAGAACTGCGAATTAAGACTTATAAGGTACTAGCTTTGTTGGCCATTGGGAGGGCAATCAATCAGCAATTAAAGATGCTTGCCAGTCTGGGACTGTAATGTGTCGTTCTCGAAACTGCACCAAAAGATACAAGCTTAAAATATTTATTATTCGCTCCATGAGAAGAATAATGTGTGAAGTGAAAAGTCAACGCCCATTTGTGAGGAAAATGTGCCCTGGATTCAATATATTACATACATTCGCTCCGAACACGCTCGCAATTTGGCATGATGTCGAAAAAACTGGTTATTTTGTCTCATAGCATTAAAATGCTGATATGTGAATCATTTTGCTTTTCGAGTTATTTTCTTGCTATTGAATTTGCGGCCCTACCATAAAATAACACGCCCATTGTGCTTACGTTGCAGAAAAAGGGAAGGGCATAATTATCGATGCTCTATTTGACTGCCTTGCCAATCCAGTTTTCGGCAGCTCTGCTTGTCACATCATTGCACAGTTACGGACCTGTTTTACAGTACCAAAGGAGTAGAATAAATTTTGATGCTTATGTAAAATAGGTTGCCTGAATAATTATACAAACGAATGTACACAGCTCGCCAATCAAAGGCCTCTCTGTAGTACTCTACAAAAGTTTGGGACGACAAGTGGTAAATAATTATTTACTAACACCTCTCCAGCCTGAACATGTCTCCTGTTAATAATAAGAGGTTGCGAATTTTTCTGTTTTCATTTCGGCGTCCCTTATCGAATTCTATTTTCTTGAAGAAGTCATCATCGATGCTGATTTCCCGTGTGTATAGCCAGATGCACCACTAGTGAAGAGTCCAGAAGGCTTTTGGCCTGTCAGCCTTGATATTGAATTTACACATGTTTCGTGATTCTTTAAATAAATGTTATGATAATGCCACAGTTGGGGTGGCACAATACGCAGAGGTAATAATTTCTGTGGCAGGAAGTCTAAGGGCTAACCCGCAAGTAGACAGGAACAATTTGAGCGTGGGTTTTCAGTTTGTACTAAAATTAGATGACAGCTGAGGTGGACGAGGCCGAGCATGCAGGGGTTGTAGACTGCAGAATGTAGTTAATTGGTTCGCGCTCTTCTTAAGAAAATTACGGGGAAACTTCTTTGATAATAAATTAAATCTTGGCAGTGAAACTTGAAAAAAATGCGTCTGTGTTCGTATCAAGAGGTCCAGCTTTGAAAACGACAGTTAGAATTTTATTCCTCAGTGCACTCTCAAACATTTCCTACTCTTTCAAAGTTGCATATATTTTTTTTTTTGCAGTCATGAATACTTTTGATGAAGTAGCATTTGTATTCCCGTTTGAAACATAGGAAGCATGGCATAACATCTCGTTAGTCTTGTTAAAGAGGTAACGCCCAGAGTGACATGAAGTCATTGTATGACAAAAAATGTAGGCCAAGATCAGTTTTTCTGTTTATAATGAAATTCCTTAAAACCGAGATACAAGTTACGTGCTATATCATTTATTTGTGCAGAAAGCTGAAAAATGGTTACAAAATCATATTAGAAATGGCAGGGACATTTTCTGCAAAGCTTTTCACGCGCTCACATACCAAAGAATTGGTATACACAAGAAAACGGATGAGGTTTTCAATACGTATTTCTTCCATTTGCTCATTGTGGGTTCGGAGGAACGTCTTTGCATTTTTCTCCGTCACGCATGGAAGTGATGCTTCCTCCAGAGTAGGCATCAATATTTTTGAAGCACTTATTGTGTTCTAAAATATTTGAGTTTGGATTGCCGAGCATGTAGTAGATTTCTGAAACGAATAAACGAAGTGCGACAAGGTTACTTCCTGAAATTTGAAATTTTTGATGACTTGGTTGGATTTAATGGACACGTCGTGTTATGACAGAAGCCAACAGCCACAGAAACCAAGGGGCACCGGGGATTTTTTTTAAGTTACTTATTTTGTGGTGTTGATCAATTTAGAATATTACTGAATATGTTATCGTTTTTAAAGATAACTGATTAGAAAAGCAGAAGAAAAAACAACCACCTGCCGCCGGTGGGATCCGAACCCACGACCTCCGAATTACGCGTCCGGTGCTCTACCTCTGAGCTACGGCGACGGCTGTCAATTCTTCTGCTTTCGGGGGCATTTATGTTTACAAGTAACCTAACCTTGAGAGTGTTCATCAGCGCCACCCACGTTCACAAGCGGCGGACGTAGAACGTCCTGAGTTACCGCAGGTGTGACGTAGAACGTCATCGAACGGAGAGGGTGGAAGCTGCGTGAGAACCCTCTTATGCTTCCTAAGGCGTCAAGGCTGCCAGAATCGAGGCCCTCGCTAAGCAATTAAGCAAACAAGGGAAGGGGATGAGGGGCTCGTTATAAATATGACAGAAGCCAACAGCCACAGAAACCAAGGGGCACAGGGGATTTTTTTTTAAGTTATGTTATTTTAGGAAAAGCTAAAAATATAAAACATTTTTATCTGTTTGCCATGGTAGCAAATACTCAGCAACCGGCGTTGTAGCATGACTGCTGCAATCACAACATTGCCTTTCATACTATCACGATAATACTTTTTGCGGGAGATGGGCGCGCGGTAAAAAAATTTATTTTTCCTAGTCTTGTTAACCAGTTGCATAAAGTGTTTCAAGATATGAAAGGTCGGCATGCTCTAGCTGATGGCAACAATGCCACGTGGCTAGAATGTGAGGTATATCTAAAATATTAATTCTTCCTAGACCATGCCTGCAAGATTTTGATCACGATACCACATAATGCCTCAAGCCACAGAAGAAATTCATAGAGGAATAAAAGGTTAAATAAAACAGCAGCTGTTTAAAATCTTTTGCGTTAAAATCAAGGCATAATCGCTGCCCCTGCGTTGTCCCATGGCTAGGAAAATTACATGAGGTTACCTTCACAGCAAGACGAGTAATCAGCGCTGGCGTGTTATCGGAATTATTAACATAATGATGGGACTTGCAGCAAACGAACAGAAACAGCCGCAGTATCCTGTGAGTGACTTGGGAGATAATACTGATCACGATTTGGGCATGCACCTCTAGTTCGAAGCCGGCTGCCTAATTTGAACTTCTCATGAGGATGGGAGGTAGGAAAGTCTAGCTACAGTGGCTGTGCTCACACGCTGGAAACACTTATTATACGAGGGGGTACCCAAAAGAAACCGGACTTATTTTTGTTTGAACTTATTTGTTCACATTTTAAGCACAGACCTTCAATCTCCTTCAAAGTATTCCCCATTTGCAATGATACGCTTGTCGAATTTTTCATTCCATTTTTCAAAACATTGTTTAAATTCATCTTTTGTGATGCTTGACAGTGCCTCCGTCGTTTTTTTCTTCACCTCAGTAACATCAGGGAAACGCTTTCCATTGACCTATTTTTTCATTCTAGGAAACAAAGAAAGTAGCACGGGGCAAGGTCGGGAGAGTATGAGGGTTGAGGAATAGGGGTCATGCCATTTTTGGTCCAAAATTGTCGTAGAGACAGAACTGTGTGAGCAGGGGCATTGCCATGATGGAAAAACCAGTCACCCGACCGCCACAAATCTGGCCGCTTCCACCGCACACTGTTGCCCAATCTTTTCAAAACATCCAAGTAAAAAGCCTGGCTAACTGTCTTACCCTGCGGAACAAATTCTCAATGGACGACTCCTCTCACGTCGTCGAAAAAACAAATCAGCATTGTTTTGAGGTTTGGTTTCACCTGACGAGCTTTCTTGAGGCGAGGTGAATTTCAAGTTTTCCATTGGCATGATTGTTGCTTTCATTCAGGATTCGATTCAGGAACACTTGAGTTGTCCCCATAGCATCGTTCTTGTACGTCTTCCTTAATATTTCAAGAGTTTCCATTCAACTTTTTCCGGGCAAAAATCAAAATTTCACCGGCGCACGCTGTTCACGAAAATCAGCCATTGCAAAAACGACGTTCGCACAAAACAGTCGTCACTCTAAAACTCTGCCTAAATTAGTCTGACCTCCTTCAACGATGGCACTCGGCTTACTGACTCTGGAATGTTCGTTCTATGCGCTCCTAGTGGCAAAACGTGGTACCACAGAAGATTTGCCGACCAAAAAATTTAGTCCGGTTTCTTTTGGGTACCCCCTCGTATGTATGCGCTTGTCGTTCTTTTTACTTCGGGGACGGGAAGCAGGCTTGCGAGCCTGTTCGCGGACGGTTAAAGAGAACTGCTGTACAAAAAAACCTCCCCAACTTTCTATGACATTTATGCGGGAAAATTCAGGCGCTAACTTCGAGGCACGCCGCTTGACTCACTACTTTTTTGTTTCTTGTTTACGCCTCTTGATGTGAGGGCCTGTATCTTTTCAAACTGAATATATAGTATCTAGGTGAGATTTCTGTTTCCTTGCCACTGAAACCGTTAACACTGTAGCACGGTGAAAACAACTTCTTACTGACTTGCTTTATAATAAAGTCTATTCGTCCTGATGCCATATTGTAAGCACAGTGTTGCCAGTTGCGAAGGCACATCAGATAGGGTCGACGCGGAAAGTAGAAGTTTTGAAAAAGATCTCCCTGTTAGGTAGGTGGTTTAGACAGTAAAATATTGGGCACTCCGACCACACCCTCATTGGGGAAACAACCTTTCGCCGGCCACTCTGCACCTGCTTCGGAGTTTACTGGTTGCAAGTAAAAAAACGCGCTTTGAGCATTCCTTGTTTCCTTGAAAGTGTTCCTACAAACTGCGCTACCACCATATGAATCAGATGATTGCGGGTGTGAGCAATGCGTCTTCGCGGGGTGGGATGGATGCACTTCGCAGCATGAGCAAGCCATGGGCAAACGCAGATGGAAGGGAGCCTTCAAAGTGGTTCGTATTTCCGGGTATTTGTTTTTAGGTTCCGTGCCAAGAAGTAAGGGATGCTCAAGTTCAGTACGGCGATCGCAGTGAGCGCAACTTGAAAAGCGGACTTACTGGCATCACTGTTCTCGGCGATGTTAACGTGGCCAACAAAGCAATGGTCTCCGTTGACGTAGTCCAGTACGAAGTGGTAGACATAATCAGGTACTGTGGAAACGAGGAGCAAGTAATTTATCGGAGGCTCCCATGATGGGATTGCGTTTAAAACAATAATTTAAAAGATGCACTTTAAGTGAAAAGAAATATTAAGGACTGTCAAGATTTTTGCTCCATTTTGATGATTAGTAACACAATTTAGCGAAAGCGCTTAGCGGCATGCAGGAGTGCCTGAAGATGAAACAAACACTTTCTTATTGGGAAGCTACTGGCAAGGTAAAATTTAACCCGGAATATCGCTACTCAAACAATAAGTGTAGTTTGACGCTACATCAGAAATGCAGTCTTGGCATTTTAAATAAATGGGATTAGTATCTAAGTTTGGTTCAAAACTTTATCGTTTGTTAAGTACAAATGCTATAGACATTTTCAAATGATTCAAAGTTCACAGGTGCACGGTTATGCGCAAAATCTGAGAACGCCGCTTGTTACCTAAAATTCCCGTTCAAGGTGCGAAATTTTCATTTAGACATGGCTCCTCATTCATTCGCATGTTTTCAACTCCAGCAGCTAGCAGTAAAAAAAGCTGTGCTGATTCAGGAAGGTTCTTAGTCCCGACAGTATTCGAGTGTGAGACTAATACTCTTTTAGTAACTGTTGCAGCTGTCCTCTCGCAAGACGTGCCACAGTCCAAAACCTTTCTGCAAGGGCAACCTTGTATGTCAGAAGGAAGCAGATTTGTTCGAAAAAAACTGTAAAACTGGCGGGCCTCTCGAAAGTGTTGTTTTTCTAGGAGTCTTCGGAGATGAATGAATGATCTTAACAAGAGTTTCGTTCGCGTGTCTTGGTATTTATCAGCGTTGCTGGTATTTTTGCGATATAGAGCACTATTGCAAGCCATCCTTCCACGAACGCACATACCTCGCTCATGTTATCCTGTCTTGGGAAACAAGTTTGCATAAATGTCTTCGTAACATGCGAAGAGGGTACAGTCATATAACCATTTTTTGTGAATTTGTCATTGCTTCGATATAAATGGACACTCCGAGTGAGCAGCTAGGATGACAAGGATTACTGGCATGTGCTCAAGGATAACCCTTGCGTTCGTTCACTTACTGTGTCCGCAGGAGACGTGAAGCATATTATTGCTGGCAGCCTCAAAGGAGCATGTGACCTTTATTCTGCAATAAAAATAGTGAAAACATACTAAGCACTTCTACGTTCAACAGTCAATAGTGTAGGCACTCAAATATTTTCTTTTTCCTAACCGCGTGCCCTTTTAGTTCTCGTACATACATGCCCTGACTATGCGCATTGCGTGTGAACATTTTGCATGAATCAGTTATCCCACAAATGAGACACGAAAGCGCCAGCTCAATTTCTTGCTGCATGGAAGAAGCAACTTCTCTTTTTCTGAACAGCATTGACTCGTGAGCTCCAATGCGAGACAGGGTCTCAAAGCATTCACAACTCTCGAAAACCATTCTGAAAACGTCTTTGTCATGGCGCTCAGTCGTGAGGTGTTTTTCGCGCCCTTTAAGTTCTCGTACATACATGCCCTGAATACCTCTAGATGGTATGGATGCTTTTTGAATTGTTTGCCCGTAGTCACGTGGCAGATAAAAGCAGCATGACTTTTCAGGGAGTCTAGCGCAATGAAATTAAAATTCGGTTGGTTAGTCGACTGTGAAGGATCTATAGCACCATGGCGCATACTGACTCCTCGCCGCTGACGTATTCTTGCTGCCTCTTCCCCTGAGAAAGCAATAGAGTAACTAAGCCACCTTCCTACTGCAGAACTTCAGAACTCTTGAGGTGAATTAAAACTATAAATAAGAATTCATTTCCAGTACGTGAAACTGAGCACGAAGAACAGTGGGATATGCATAGGTGGAGACATGAAGTTCAGTTGTACCGCAAATGTCTTCGTTTCTCGTCGTACAGAGGTGATACAAAGAAATTGGAGCCTTGCGGCGGCTGCGGGAGCCGCTCTTCGCGCTTATTTTTATCGCCTTTTACACCCCCCCCCCCCCTCCCTTTCAAAAGTAGCCGAGCAACAGGTTTTTGCTTTCTGACCGTATAGTGAATACTTTACGGAACCTTTACGTAGTGAAAGGTGTCAAAACGTGAGCACAAGGGTTTAGCTCGCTCTGCACAGATCCAGAGCCGAAGGTCAGCCATAAGTGCTTGGCTACGCGGCTTAGGCACAAACCATTTTTGCCTTGTTGCTTTTGGGAAAGACGGACATGACTGGTAAGAACATTGACGCTATAGTCGTCCACGATACAATCATAAATGACGATAGTTCTTTTTTAGAACTGAAGAGAAAAAAACAGCATTATAAGACAGACGAAGAGCGTAGAATGTTGGCGCCGCTCTGTTCTCATTTCTTTGTACCGCAACAAAACCTTTGTAGTTCGAAGGTTAAAGATTTGTGCACAGGATGCGTGTTGCGCGGCTGAGTTTTGAAATGTAAATAAATGACACTTCATTTATGCGAAAGCATAAGAAGTCTATGGGACACCGGAAGTGTCAACAAAATATGTCGCCGGAAGTTGGTGCCCTGTGACGTCATCGGTTATATGACGTCATGCGGTATTATAATGGGAAGAAAATTTAATAAAAACAAAAAAGGACACTAGGGTCTGGGTAGAAACCGAACCCGGGCCGCCAGCGTTCGTGATGATCTGACACGATTAGGCAAAATTTACAGAGTGATGACGTTGCACCCACACTGATTCCCATCTCTGCCACGTGCAGATGAGTTGGATGGTAGATAAACAGGTGCGGCGCAAGGCCAAGCCTCGAAGAGAAGTTTATTGGACTGATTATTCATAAAAAGGCACCATAGTCCCTCACAACGACAAAAACAACAAGGCAGCGACTAGTGCCGCTCGGTACAAACAAGCTATGAAACAAGAACACGACGGCCGAAGCGACGACTCTGGTTTGAGTAACCCATATCGCAGGTACAGACGAAACCCCAAAGATGTCATCACTGGTTGCCCTCAGTGTGGTGGCAGTATTTCCCAATACATTCACCAAAGTTTTTAGCTACCGTTCGTCATACACCATTCCGGGTGGTGGCTTAACAATTCTCTTTGCATACAGCTTACATGTTTTAGTCAAGTTAGAAGCTAGCTTGCGACAGTTGTTCGATCCAGTGACATATGCACCTTAAATTGCATGCTTCGTGAGGCTAAATATTCTCTTATCCCGGCCGCGGCTGCCGAATTTCGATGAAGGCGAAATTCTAGAGGCCCGGGTGCTGTGCGGTGTCAGTGCACCTTAAAGAACCCCAGGTGGTCGAAATTTGCGCCCACCATGAGCAGCCCCGCAGAGCCCGTGCGAAGGCACTCCATCGAGCGAACGGCTCCGAGCCGGATGCCGTATGGGTGGACGCTGCCTGTACGGGTGATGAAGCGACAGCAGCTGTAGTGGACTCCTCTTCATCCACCCTCCTCACACTAACTCTACTTGCTGTCACCCGCACGGAAGCCCGGTACATTTTAAGTGACTCTAAAACTGCGATTCTAAATTTTGCACGAGGCTGAATCCATGTGCCTGCTTTTGCCATACTGGACTCGTCCGATGCACCCCCACCCCGCCAAGTGGAGCTGATATGGGTGCCTGCACACTCCGGGAATCCTGGAAACGAGGCCGCCAACCTTTTAGCCCTAGGTTCTTTAAACGAGGCTGAGGTGGCCTCGGATCGAGGATTCGCAAAGGAGCGCATGCACTCATTCAGCGAGCTGACGCAGGCCTACAGAGCCTCACCCCAGCTCTACCCCGCTCCCCACTCCTCCTTAGACAACAAACAAGCAACACTCTGGCAGAGACAGACACACTCTCTCTCCTCACCCCTTACCCTAGCATACTATCATCCATCCTTGCCCACTCCGGCATGCGCCCTATGCCCAGAACACTTCGCTTCTTCCCTCCACATCCTTTCCCTCTGCACGGCGGGCCCTCCCCTGCGAGACCTAGAGAACCTCAAGACGTGGGAGACCCTGCTACGCTCGGAGGACCCGGCCGTGCAGACCATCGCCACCGGCCGGGCTGCCAGTGTTATGGACCCTACGAACATAAACACTTGAATGCAGTGGGGTCGTGCGGAAACCCTGGGGCGTGCCCCGAATTCCTCTTCAAATAAAGTTTTTCTCTCTCTCGCGAAATTTCCGGAGCCCTTCACTACGGTGTCCCTCATAGCCTGAGTTGCTTCGGGACGTTAAACCCCAATAAACCATACCAAACCAAACACTTTTCCCTTAGGGTACGGTTGGATGGATGGATGGATGGATGGAAACAACTTTATTACACACACATAAAAAAAAACCTTTCAGGGTGGTCCCCTACTGGTCCAGGAGTCCACGGGCTAGTGCTTCACGTAAAGCCCAATCCACTAGCCATTTCTGGCCGGCGGGCTGAGTGGTCCGTAAAGCAGCCTCCCAGGAAGAATGAGTGGGATTGGGGATGGGGGATACTGCCTTTGGGGAAGGACATTCCCAAAGGTAATGGAAAAGTGTGGATTTGGGCACGCCACAGGTGTTACAATCAGGAGGAAAGGTGGGATGAAAGCATGAGAAGCGGTGGGGTGAAATAAAGCAGCCTGTCTGTAATTGCCGCCATGTGGCGCTGGATAAGGGCGACAAGGTACTGTGGGGTGGTGGCAGTGTCATGCGGCTGAATTTGTAAAATGTGGTAATTTGGTGATATGTAGAGAGGACCGAAGGGTCTTCTTGCGCAGGGTTGGGTGCCTGATCCTCCGGGGTCCGGGAGGAGAGTTCTCGGGCCAGCGTATGTACGCGCTCATTACCGGGGATTGAGGCATGCCCAGGGACCCACGACAGAGTAACCGTTCGGTCGAGAGAGGTGGCCGTAGTAAGAATACGGTGTGTTGCCGGAGTCGCCACGCCCTTTAGGAAGTGGCGGTATGCGGCCTGTGAATCTGTGCAAATTTCGGTTATGTTTTTGTCAATGATGGAGTGGGCCAGAGCAAGTGCGATGGCGGCTCCTTCCGCCTCTGCAGGCGAATTAGTTCGAATAGTGGCGGCGGCCCCCACTGTGCCGTCTTCATAGGCTGCGACTGCCGTGAAATATCCTGGTTTAGAATTTTGTGCCGCGTCGACATAAAGGATATCGGAGCGGTTGCTGTATGTTTCGCTGTAATAGCTCGCTCGTGCCTGCCGCCTACCGTGATGGAGACTAGCACTCATTTTGCGCGGTAGGGGCGTCTGATATATGTGATCCTGCGTGCGCAGAGAAATCATGTAAGGTGTAGGACTTGTTGGGGTGGGAATTGGTGGATTGAGACGTAGCTGTCGCAGTAGGCATTGTCCTGTTTCCGTGCGGCTCAGGCGGACTAATTGGTTGGTGCGTTGAGCCTCCATTAATTCGATCACTGTATTGTGGGTACCAGTGGCCAGGAGACGTTTCGTGCTAACCGTCCGTGGAAGACGTAACGCAGAGGTGGCAGCCGCGCGGTTCAGGTGGCGACCAAAATGTCGAGATGTGAAGTTGTAGGCTAGATGCGACAGGGGTTCAGAACGATCACACATGCATCTTCAGTTGCATGCTCTAAGGTGCGGTTGAGATGTACACGGAGAAGTCGAGATTTCAGAGCTACAGCGCCCCTTCCTTTCCTCAAAACGCATGCTTTCTCATTCCTCCACATAAGCGGACTTAAGTGCCCTCAGAATTTTTTCTGTCTTAGAATTCACGCGCATAGCCTTTCGTACATCTTTAGTGCATTCCATAAATGAATCATATTTTATAGTCATAGTGAAATTCAAGCTTCAGAACAAATGCATGGATTCCAATTTCGTGCTGTTCGTAAACGTCGTCATTTGCTCAAAAACAAAAAGAGTGCTTCGCTTTCTAGTTGAAGGCAGACGCTGTGGCTCAGTGGCTATGGTGCTCGGCTGCTGGCCCGAAAGACGCGGGTTCGATCCCGGCCGTGGCGGTTGAATTTCTTTGGAGGAGAAATTCGAGGCCCGTGTACTGTGCGATGTCAGTGCACGTTAAAGAACCCCAGGTGGTGGTGGTGGTGGTGGAACTCTATTACCAGCGGATATAGAGCAGCGACTCGAAGTCGCCCCCCGCTTAAACGGCGGCCGCTATCCCTTGGGCAGCGGCGGCATCTTCAGCCAGCTGGAGGAGCTTGATATGTGTCCCCGGGTCGGGGCTGAGCAATAGAGCCTCCCAATGATCACAGTCGGTAATGAATCGACTCGCGGGTAGGGACTGTGGGCAGTTCCAGATCATATGATTTAGATCGGCATCCGCATCACAATTTTTGCGTTTGTCTGAGTAGAGTCCATCAAAATAGAAGCTACACAATTGGGGATTTGGATAGGTGTTAGTTTGAAGATTACGCCAGGCTTTGGCCTGTTGCTTGCAAAGCGTTTTATCTGCTGGGGGTAACCTGAGTCTTGCAAGCCTGTAGCGCTGCAGGATTTCTCTGTAAGAAAACAACCTGTCCTTGCCGGAGTATAGGGCGGGTGGACTGCACGACCCAGCTCGGCGGGACAGTCCTCGAGCTAGGTTATGAGCCGCCTCATTACCAGCAAGGGAGGCATGAGCAGGCGTCCAGATTAGGCGAATGCGCCGCGTGGGCTGATAATTTAGCAGAATCCGTGCTGCTTGTGGAGAGATTCTTGCAAACATGTAGTTACGTATCGCCAATTTTGAGTCGCTGAGAATGGTTTCTGCCGAGGATCCCGCAATGGCTAGAGCAATGGGTGTTTCTTCTCCAACATGTGTGTGCTGAGTGCGTATAGTGCCCCCAGTTATGAGTGTACCACATTCCGTGGTGACCACAGCTACCATCTTGTCAGCCTAAGAATCTGCTGCATCAACATATATCACAGAGGTATCATTAAGGAAGCGTTTGCCTAATGATCTGGCTCTCTCTGCACGACGTTCAGCGCGGAAATTTGGGTGCATGTTCCGAGGTAGTGGAGGAATGACCAGAAGCTGGTGTATATGTTTGGGAAGGTCAGTAGTTGGTCCGCCTTGTCGTTCGCATGTTATGCCTAGTGTGGACAGAATGTGTCTGGCAGTTGGTGTGGCCGTTAGTCGTTCGTACTGCGAGACGGTTACCGCCTCAATAGAGAGTTATAGCATATCGTTACCGTGTTTACGTTACCGTTTACCGTGTTACCGGACGCCGGAGTTTCCGGTTAGCGCTGCGCACGCTAGAAGACGTTTTAGCATATCGTCTCTCCGGTCTCTCCCGTAACAAGTTACCGTTAGGCGAAAACGAATGATGATGATGGTAGAAGCCCCAGCATTAATTACAAACAAAAATACGCATGAATTGAAAGCATTTCTTTGCAGTGAGGTGCTACATGGTCTTTAATCATCTTTTTCTCTGTATATAAAGACGTGCTCACTACTTTTCTGCTAACGGCCGGCTCAGTGGCTTCAAAAGTACCCTGACCAGTAGACAAGTTTACTACACAGAACGCACTAAGCTTGTGTACAATGCGCTCACTGCGTTGCGAATGCTGTAAAAACGCAGCTACAACACCTTCTGTTTGCCGCGCGCAGCGTCGCTTCTTTGGAAGTTTGGATGCACGACTTGGATGTAAACATAGTGGCGCCATCTGGTGACAGTAAGTCAAAGCGCTTGAACTCTGGACTGGAGAAGCTTTTTTTTTTCTGAATTTAGTGGTGAATATGACAAGCATTACCAGAATGTTTTTGTTTTTCCAGGAAGAAAACTATGAAAATAGAGAGAAAAATGTTAAAGCTGGCACAAAAGCTACAGTGTTGTTGCTTCCTTGGCTACGCGCTTGGAGGAAGGAAAATTTGCGACGCGGATAGTTAGGCTTAAGTGCTCGAAAATCACAGATTTATCTCAACAACATGGACTAGTTGTCACTTAAACCTCGACGTATGGGTGAGAGTATGCGAAATAAAAGCGAACCGCTACCATTTGAGTGAGCTGGCGCATCAAAGAATCCAGCGGTGACATGCATTTATTCCGAAGCGGGCGAGCAGGGCGCCGCCATGTTTGTTTACAAGCGAACGCTAACTCTCTCCGCAACGCTGAAGAGTTTCCGTAAAGTGTTACCGGCCCGGTAATGGGCGCGCATGCGCAGATTTCGCCAGCCGAGCCCGGTAAACGGTAACGTAAACACGGTAACGATATGCTATATCTCTCTAATAATCTCACGTAGGGTGTTATGAAGACCGAGACCTAACACTTTCTCAGTCGCTGTGTGCATGGGTAGCCCAACTGCCTGTTTGACGCATTTTCTGATTATGGCCTCCACTTTCTCTTTAAGAACCCCAGGTGGTCGAAATTTCCGGAGCCCTCCACTAGGGCGTCTCTCATAGCCTCAGTTGCTTTGGGACGTTAAACCCCATAATCCAAACCAAACCAAACCTTTCTACTTCAGCCAGGCGTTTGGATCAAAGAAGCTGCGTATGCCGCGGTTTGTACGGCTGGAGGCTAGTGCTATGGAAAAAAAGTATTCTTCGAGGGCCGTAATTTCGGCAAGCCTGGTGCCAGTCCGACTTTATGTACGCTGCGTGCGGGGTAGGATAGCGCCACTCACCCGCATAATACTAATGAGATTTGAGAGCAATTCGGATTCGGCTTTGAGTAAAGAAATTGCCGCCACCGTCTGGAAGACGTTGAAGTAACGAGCGTTAGCTGTTCGGAAGCGCTATATATAGTTCATGTTATGTATTGCCACTTGATACCTTACGGTGAGCGGGCGCCTACCGCCTTGCGGTCGGATATTTTTGACCAATTAGGGACGAAAAAGCTTTCAGAATCTTTAGAGGCCCATTTTTCCTCGCCTTAAGGCGGTAGGTGCCCGGTCACCGAAAGGTATGAAATTGTGAGCTGCCGAGTGCTGACTACATGGCCTCTATGTTCAGCCTAAAGTAAATATTAACCTAATTAGACGATGCCGGTGTCTAAAATGTCCTATTCATCGAGGCCGCTAAGAATTTTCATTAGTGAGATCATGACGTTATTGGTTAGTTAATTATAAGTAATTGGAAATAAGCATAACCATAACTATATATTAATAGCATCAGTCGATTTTGCGCCATTAAAATTAATATAACTAACTAACTAACATAACTAAATATTTGTTTCATTAGTTAATTTTGGTGTCTAACATGTTCTACTTATATAGGGGATTCTAAATATCTAATTGGTTTTGTGATGCATCATTAATTACTGTGTTAAAAGCGACTAGTCATGTGACTAGTTATTTATGATGTCACAAAATCAGTGACATCAGCAATCGAAAATTTGATACACTGATGACGTCCCCAATTAATCATCAGTTGGGTTGCTATATCGACTTCCTATGGGAGCCGCCATCTTAAATTCCTCGGACATGGAAAATTTTATCCGAAGGGAGGTCATAGCAAACCCCAAGAAATTGAAAAACGTGATAACGCTCTTAAAACCGATAGTATGGGTTCCCGGTCGCCAGGGGGTTGAGGGGAACGAGGCCGCTCACGCGGCTGCCCGAGCGTTCGTTCCCGGGTTCCGCTCAGTCCCCTGGTTCTGCCGCGGCAATCATGCCGACTCCGCTAATCTCTTACGCGGGTATCACAAGCCATTTACGCCTCTGCAGGAGGGTACCCCCGGGTCTCGACAGAACCGAGGAGTGCCACCTCAGACGGCTCGAAAACGGGTCTTACTTAAATACCCGCCTACTAAAACACGTGGACCCGACATTCACGGGCAGGTGAAAATTCTGAGGGCAGTATGCTGACCTATACCACATAGTGTGGGCCTGCCAGTGCAATACTCATATAGCCGTTATAAGTCAGCCAACTAACGAGGGCTGGGAGGCGGCCCTGTCCAGCTCTGACCTGGAGGCCCAGCGGGCCCTGGTGGAGAGAGCGCGCAGCGGCGGCAGCCAATGGCGTCCCAGAATGACGACTGCCACCCAGTGCAACAACCATCCCCACCTCCATTTCGAAATTCAGTACAGTGTTGCAAATAAATGTTTTCTCCTCCTCCTCCTCCAGGGCCGTCATCCGCTCTGTAGCTAGCCTTGGGTGATTGGACGTCATTTTTATTTTTGAAGCAACTATGGACAGTTTTAAGGTAGGTATGGAAATATTGAAGGTAATGGCCTATTTTTTCGATGCTCAGGAAACCATGAAAGTTTTTCCATCGGTCACAACTAGTATTTAAGACTCATTTAGAAAACCAAAGGGGGAACTTCTTTTGATGGTAGACAGAAAGTTAATAGAAAATATGCAAGCATGCCGGGGAAGGGGGGGGGGAGAGATCTGCGATTCTAGTGGTTTTGTTATAGCGAAATGTTAGGATATATGTAAACAGTGCGTTCATCAGCTTCTTCCCGTTCAAAAATGCCGTTAATCGATAGTTTCGGGGTAAGTTGCAGTACGGACTTCCACGGCAGTGGAGCGCTATTGGCGATGTGGTTTGAGGAAATACCCAGGCTAACTTCGTGCTCGGTGCAATGTTCCAGGAGTGTTCGCCCTGCCTTTGACTGGGGCTAGTTAGAGTTGCTGTACAGCTGTTCGGTCATAACCAATTCTTGTCATGTTGGGTAGCGTTTGCCTGTCGGATCGTCTTCAACTATTATAAAACCGAAAGCAGGAATTAGGACAGTAGTTGTCAGAAGGCGCCGAATTGCATCCCCTTCTCGGACCAGGCTTAGTGGCATGGTGAGAACAATAGGTTTGTCTGCGAGGGTCGCAGCTTCTTAGCGAAAGTTTAGGATGAAGTTACGCTGCCTTGCTTTGCTCTATCACAAAGTGAGCAGGAGGGTGGGGGGGGGGGGGGGGGGCAAAACTTCAGGTTGCTTGCCAACGTTTCGACGAGGATACTGGTCTTCGTCTGGGCAAAGTGTTTATCACTGGTTACGGACCCTAACAGTGGCTAACAGAGGAAGGCCCGGTGAAGGGGAGGACGGTGTAAAGTGAAAATGGTGTTAGGACAGGGAGGGTGAATCTTGTCTTCCTCCATGAAGAGATGACCCTATTTAAACCCGGGCAACTATAAACACTTTTCCCAGACAAATCCTCTTGGCGGCACGCCGGAATTCCCCTCCCTTCACCTTGTGATTCCCCACAGCCATCTGACCAACATCTCTCTACGATTGCTTCGTTTTAATTATTATTTCACTAGGATCACTGTTTGTGGAGTTGACTGATGTGCCGTCGAGAGCGCCGGTTGTGTTGTGCAGTATGTCTTGGTTGTAAAGCACGCAAGAAGGACATGCAAGCGCTGCACTGTGGGCTCACTTAATACCCGCTACGCTGGCGCAGGCTCATATCCAGGTTACCTCTCGCGGCGTGCTTTGCTCATGCTTCAGAGTTGTTGCGTCGTGATGAATGGAATGTACGACTGAGTTGGTCATAGCTAGAGCATGTGGGTGGTACCTGCTTTTCCTCGCGCGGACGTAATCAACATCATCGTCAGTTGATGATCTGATGGAGAGCAGTTCGAGGGCTGTGGTAGACGGTTCTAAGGAGCACAGGCAGGAGGTGAAATTCTTTTCTGGGGTAAGGTTGTACAAGTCGTGCGCAGCCGGCGCACTGTGGTCGGGAGCTGTGGAAGATTTAGGTTGTAGTAATATCTTGGTTTATTGGTTTGGTTTATTGGAGTGGATTCCAAGAGAAAGCAAACGTAGCAGGGGACGGCAGAAAGTTAGGTGGGCGGATGAGATTAAGAAGTTTGCGGGGAAACAGTGGCGGCAACTGACAAAGGACAGGGTTAATTGGAGAGACATGAGAGAGGCCTTTGCCCTGCAGTGGGTGTAGTCAGGCTGATGATGATGATGATGAACGTCCCGAAGCGAATCAGGCTATGAGGGGCGCCGTAGTGGAGCGCTCCGGAAATTTCACCCACCTGGAGTTTTTTAACGTGCACGGGCATCACACAGTATACGGGCCAATACAGTTTAGCAACCTTCGAAATTCCGCCGCCGCGGCCGCGATCGAGCCCGCGTATTTTGGGCGAGCAGCCGAGCGCCATAACCTCTTAACCACCGGGGCGGGTCTGTAGTAATGTCTGTATAAATGGCTAGAATTTAGGAAGGGTCGAAGTCCTGGACCCCCTGGGCATGCTTCGCTGCGTGAGGTGCCTAACGCGCTCGGTGGGCTTCATAGCGTTCGTTGGTAGTGGGGCATCTTCTGTAAGTAACGCATCCCACGTCAAGAGAGGGAGTGTGGTTTGCAGTTTTGTTTTGGGTTAAAACAGTATTGCTACGGGGGCCCTAGAGGTTTAAGACTAATTTCCGAGAGCAAGCACTAAGAAAAACAATTACCAAGGTGTCTCAAATTGAAACGCACATTGGGAAGCTGGCGCGGAGCGACAGGGCCTGTCTCCCTAAAGTCCCTGAACGAACGAAAATGACAGAAAAATTCTAATAACGAAACCAACATTCATTCACTCACTCGAGACCAACACTGACTTGGGGTCGAGAGTAGACGTAAGAATAAAATATTTTCTGGTACCGATGTTCGATGTTCTAGGGACTAAACATCGTTGCAAGGGAAGGTGTGGTCTCGGCCAAACACAACCATTCGTCCGCAGTCCGCAGTCTAGCTTAGGTGGAAGATTGCAGTGCCCTCTCTGCTAACAATGGGCTCCACTCCGTGGTGAGCGGCTGCACCGTGGGTCCGCACGCGAGAACGGGCGGCTGCAGCGTTCTTGGTTCGCTCACATGACTTGAGGACTGATTTCTTTTTGAGGACTGTTTTTTTTTTCAACCAAACTCTGACGCGGTGCACTTGAGAAATGATACCTGGCTGATGTAGGCTGTTAGTCTGCTATAATTTCTTTGGTTGCTTGTTCAGGGAAAATATTTCATAGGATCAGGCTAAAACTTACGCCATCCAATAATACCACTTCATGATATATGCCCCTTCGTTACAAATGCGCTCGCAATGTTTCCCGCTCCCCGATGTGAGAAAATTTGTGAGAGGCACTGTTCAGATGCCACATGACCACTGCACATTTCTCGGTTTGTGTGCGCTGACGAGAGCGCTAGAGAATCCCAGTAAAATTGGAGGGAACCCAAGCTCCCTCTAAAAAGTTTGACGCCTAGCGTAAGGGGTTAACTGTCATATACGCAAAAGTTCATTCACTAATTTACATTCATAGATCCCCGGGAGTCCTCATTCACCTCCCGGCGCAGTGGCTTAGCGGTGAAACAATGTGCCATTGCCCGGCGATGGCAGGTGCTCCGAGCGGCGAGACTTGTGCGACAGAGGTTGATGATCCCTAGCGATGAATAGGTAATTTATCTGCTACGTGCGATGATGGGCTGTTTGCTCGCATTATGGTCGGAATGATGTGATGATGGCGCGAGGTCACGTGACCTAGATGGCCCATCTCCCTCCTAGGCTGCACTATGGGGACCACCTACCAGAGCCATGGTCATGACTCGTTCTCAACGCCAACGCCGGCGACACCGACACCCGATATTCTGGAGAGAGGTCCTTTAGCGCAATCACGCTTAAAGTAGGCGTGGAATCAGTAGAGGTGCTGCCTCCTTAAGAGTACTCGCATGTCCGCGAATTGAAGCTTTGCCAAATGTAGCAATTCGTTCTAAACCCATGTTCTCACACCATTGCACAGACGAGAAAGAAGCGTCACCTGCATCTTTCTGCTGGTCAGGTATTCCAATATCTACATCAATACGCAATTCTGAACAAAGCTGTCTTTCCCACAATGTTATCGTGACCAGTTGAACTCTGTTCACAATCACAGAATGCTAGCAGGTCACTAGCAAGTGGCTTAGCACAGAGGCACAGTGAACAGCCTTTGCTCTGTTCGTTGCAGGAGACGCTCGGCGCGTAGCTTGTGCATAAAGGTAAGGAATAAGGGGCGCTTTTAAGTGTCTGTGCTTCTAATGTGCTTCGAGTGTTAATCCCACAAAGGTTCTCGAACTGCATCTGGAAGCCTGTAAAAGTGTCGATACCTACGTTGACAAAGCTTTTGGACAGTGGTTGAGTTCAGTCGGTTGCCACCCTGCAGCGCGTGATAAGAAGCTGCTAGCTGTATATTTTTCTAAGAAATACATGATTACAGTGAAGATTCGATTAAGGAACCTTATCCGTATTATTTAACATTTGACTAACCCCCTACGGCATGCCGGACCATTAATCAGGGTTCATTCGTCTGTACTCCTGCAGCATGAATTGGAATAACCATGTTATAGAAATCGCTTTTCAATACTTACTTATTTCTTTCGAAACAGAGACAGTTGTAAATATTGGCATGCACAATGTCTGTTTTCTTTGAAGACAAAAGATAAGTGATCGAAGCTGTGGATCCTCCAAAAAACATGTTTTTGTCATCCGAAAGTGGGAATAATTGTCGCTGTTTCCAGAAACGAGCCTAGTTAAACTGGAACGTTTCTGAGAAATTTTTTTCTGAGGCTTAGATGTCCCGCCACTTTTTACGTCTGTGGGATATAACCTAGATGTACTTTCCATGCAAAAATAGTTTGTTATTTGGACGAATAGTTATTTCAAGACCACTTCTCTCTGCCAGCTACTATACTAAGTGCCACTGGGCGTGGCGCTTAGTATAGTAGCTGCCCCATATTCCGAATACAGAGTGCCAAAGAGCCTTAAGCAGCATTAGATTTTTGGGGGATACGATCTACATTGCAATCGCAGGTCGAATGAAAATTTTCTTCCACACATAACAAAAATGGCAGCCATCGCTTAACCCTCATTCCTTGGTTTTGATGACAGTGAATTCTTTTTTTGAAAAGGCCCATGCTATGAAATGTTAGCCCAATTTCATTCTGTTCTTCTCCTTATGATTTTGTGTAATATAACGGTTCTTTTGTCTAATTACACAAGTAATGCGTCATCGTCATCCACTTGTTAGTCTGTGGTTGCAGAGGTCCATATTCCTCTCTCCTGTCTCGCTTACTGCTTTCCATAGAACTCATCTGCAAGCAACATGGGCATCTTTGCGTTCTCCGTTTTACAACAAACCGAATTCATGTTTTCCAAATTGGCCTACAAATCGGGTCACTCCAAGACACACTAAAGAGCCGTACTACTCATCAGCAGTCTACATCAAACCTATCAACGACGAAACTGGCTCTTCGTGCGGCACGGTAAACACAGCCCTTTCGTGTGACCCACGCAAACGGCCGTGTGAGGAGGGGAACTTATGAAATGTTTTTGCCACAAAGCACCTCTTTTAGTAAGAACAAATGCACCACAACCGATTAAAGTGGTCGCAATCGCTCGGTGTTATATAGGAATCGTCAGTGCTTTTCTTTTGTATTTCGTTCACTTCTCTAAGCGTTTCATTTTTGTCTTAATTTCCGCAACCAGTTTATATATAAATGCTCATCTCACCCTCAAGCTGAGACATCTAACTACATGACAGGAACGAGGAATACTACTGTTGTAAGACAAAAGTTGATGAATGAGTTAGACAGGCAGAGCAGAACGGTGAGTCTGAAAATTAACGTGCAAAAACCAAAGTAATGTTGAGCAGTTTAAAAAGGGGACAGAAGTTCAAATTGGTAGCGAGGGGCTGGAAGTAGTAAAGGAATACAGGTCTGTTCTGATAGTAGGACTGGTTTTTTCCTGGGCGAACGGGCGGACGAAAGGTGGTCTGCGCGTGCAGGATCGTTGAAAGGTGATATTGGGAATGCTGGGGAAAATCGGCAGTCGGCTCTCGGCCGTTGATGAGAGGAGGTCGCTTGTACTGTGAACCCCTGTCGAAACGTCCCGTCACGCAGAATCATCGAGCGTTTACTGGATCAGCGATACGCGATAAAATTTTGAGTAAATCTTGGTAAAACGGGCAAAGAGACTCACGACATGATTAAGGAGGCCTACGGATACGCTTCCATGGGTAGATCAGGTGTTTTTTGAGTGGCAAAAGCTGTTCCGAGAAGGTAAGGAAAGAGTGGAGGAAGACGACCGCTCCAGACACCCTTCGACCAGCGAGACCAACGAAAATGTGTAGCGAGTGAAACATTTAGTTAACAGTGATCGTAGAATGAGTATCAGAATGATTGCTGATGACTTGAGCATTCCTCAAACCCAAGTTTTTGAGATCGTGACAGAAAACGTATCCATGAGGAAAGCGTGCGCAAAGTTGGTGCCGGGAGTGTTGTCAGAGGAGGAAAAGGCGAACCGGTAGGATCTTCTTCATAATGTGAATGAGGGCGCCAGTTTTTTGCCCAGCACAAGGCGGCAACGCTGCCTCAGCCCCCCCCCCCCCCCCACAGCCTCGACTTGGCCCCGCCAGACTTTTTTCTATTCCCGAGAATAAAATCGACGCTCAAGGGGAAACATCACGGATCGGTAGAGGTGGTTCAACAGGACGTGACGAGGGAGCTAAACAGCATTCGGGTCCAGGCGTTCCTGGAGGCGTACTAAAACTGTAAAGCTCATTGGCAGCTGCGTGTAGGTGCGGAAGGGTGCTACCTTGAAAAATTGTAATCGTTTGTACTATTCTCTTGTATAAATTTTGTTTAAAAGATGAGTCCTACTAAATTCAGAACAGACCATGTATGTCGACTTAGGGCAGGTAGTCACCGCTGATACGAATCAAGAGAGAAAAATAACCAGAAGGATAAGAATGAAGTGGAGAACATATGACAGGTTCTCTCAGATCATGAATGGCAGTTTACTAATATGCCTTTAAGATAAAGAGAGAGAGAGAGGAATTTTAATGAGAGTAAAATAAAGAGAGGTTGGCCCTTGGTAACATGACGCTGGCCTGCTACTCCACACTGGGGAAAGGGGAAGAAAGAGAAAGTTCTAATGAAGGTTGATGATGGCATAATACAATGAGTTTCCCGGGGATTCCAGGCACACACACTGGCTGGCACTCGCATCGCGGTGAGTAGGCGCACGTGAAATTCATGTCTCCAACACACACACCGACGCACGTCATTAACACGTACTGGAAGAGGGGCTCCGTGTAAACACAAATGCGCACTCTCAGCCGTGTCAGACGGTAAACAGAGTAAACCGCGTAAACTGAGTGAAGCAAGTAGGTAATGCACAGGCGGTCATAGGCGGGCACCCAGGCCTGTTTCACGTCAAAACTTGAGCATGACATTCATCACACACCACCAGTGAGCACGTTTCGCCCTGGTGCCTAGAAGAGTTTCTTCAGATAGACGGCGACAGTCCAGTTGTCTCACGGCCGCTTCCATTGTTCTCCTCTTATCAGTGTAGCGCGGCCACTCTCAAGGAAGATGTGAAGCGGGGAAGAAAAGCGAATAAAAGGGGAATAAAAGTGTAGCGGGCAAGAGACACAGGCCTGTTTACATGCTCTATGCACGAACAAAAAGCAGTCCACAGAAGGCCTGGTTACGCGGAGCCCTCTATGAGAATCCTTGTTCTAGTGGATCAATCTGAAGTGGATACGTGCGCTGGAAAAGCAGCTTTATTCATTAAGCTGTGCACCAGAATATCATTTACAGAAGTTATTTTCTGTCATACGCGCTTGCCTCTCTCAGGAGTAATGCTATCATTGCAATTTTTTTCGCTGTGTGAGCCATGGTTATCCAAAGAAATTATATACTATCTCTCTCTCGTCGTCGCTAACTGATGCTAGCAAAAATGCAGTGCAGCTAGAAAGAACTGTACATTCTAGGCGCACATTTTATGAAGTTTGCATTCTGATAGTGGACGTTTATTTATTGGCTCATTATGTGCCCCCCGCCACAGCACTCTTGTGTTCTCCAACCTGAACAGAGTTCCAGGCCTAGCAAGCCACTTTCACGTCTTATGCAGCGTCCGATGTCATTTGGCGTTCTTCCCAGGATAGTGCGCTCGCCTTAAACTGGTTTTTGAGGAACGTAAATGGCGCAGTATCTGTCTCAGATATCTCGATGGGCCCCTGAACCGACCCTTAAGGGAAGGGAGGAAGGTGGAAGCAAAAAAAGAACGACAGAAAGAGGTGCCGTAGTAGACGTCTCCTGAATAATTTCGACCACCCGGAGATCTTTAACGTGGACTGACATCGCACAGCACACGGGCGCCTTTTCCGATCCGCCTCCGTCAAAACGCGGCCGCCGCGGCCGGGTTCGAACTCGAGAACTCGGACTCGGTAGCCGAGCGCCTTAACCACTGAGCCACTGCGGCAGGTAAAGCGCTCGGCTTCCATCGGAGCTTCCATTGGCGCTTTTGGATCAGCTAGTCAATCGCATTCAGCAGCACGTTTCTTTAGTGCTAACTTCATGGCAGCGCTGTTTATGCTGCCTGACGCACAAAAGCTCTCTCCCGCTCATGGGCGGCAGTAGCAAACCATGCTGACACAGAACCTATCAGTTAACCATGACAAGACGCTTTCTGACGTATCGCGGCGGAGCAGATCACTTTCAAAACTTAGCAATAGTCGTTCCGGGGCTTGCGGAGTCCAGAGCAAGGGAAAACGAAGATTCTGTGTTTTCGCCTTCTTTTGACGGTGAATGCGTTTTGATATGTTAAAGAGCCCGTGTCGCAGGAAATTACGCGTTGTCGTCTCCGTTGGTCTCGCTGGCTGTGAGCGAAAAATAAAAGAAAAATCTCCAGAGAAGCAAACTTGGTGGGCAACGTAGGTCCCGTTACCTTGTGACGTCATCACAACCTGCCCACCGGATTTTAAATATTCGTCATCGTGCAAACGGGTGGTGAAACTAATGATTGGTCGCTCGAGGTTGCCGAGAAAGATCAAGGACTACCGTTGGCAGCACCTACCATCGCTGGGCAACCTATCCCCTAACTGCTGCACAACTCAGCCAGAACTGCATGAGGTCTCCCAGAGATCTATGAATGCAGAGTAGAGAGTGACAGTTGTGCACATATGGGCATTAAGCCACGCTAACGCGTTGTTAGGTATCCCCTCCAATTTTCTGCTGTTGGTTACCATACTTATTGAATATTCGAATTTTATATCATCATATATTACAGAGAATTGAATACATGTTCTTCTGAACTGATATTTCATTTCACGCTGGTGATATCTTAGCTTTTCAAATTCGGAGCTATAAAGTATTTTATACTTACACTCGTGACAATTTATGTCTACTGTGATTTCTTCAATAAGAAATCAGTTGAGAGCCTACATCATGCATGCATTACCATTTTTTTGTGCGTATAGCTGAAATTTTTCGCCTATTGTGCCATTAAATCTGAGTAGTAGCACTGGTTTCAATAACACATCATAAATGGAACGAAAATATTTTAGCTTGCCGCGGTATCTGAAATTGCTGCGGGAAGCACCTGAGCTGGGGCAGCGGAAAGAAAGGATAGCAGGCAGTGTGTAGAAGTGGAATGAAAGAAGTGAGGGGATAGTAGAAAGGACAGGGGGAGAGGTACACTGGGCAATAAATCTATTTACATAATAACACAGTTAAATATGTACATGTCGCACGCCCGCGAAGATCTTGTTGAGAAGCGTACAGGGACGTGCACACGACACAATGTTAAATCTAAGTAAAGCCATAGATTTCTGATCTCGAGCGATCAGTCAGCAACTCACGGCGTGGTATCTCCGGCGTTCGCATAAACCATGTTGTACTCAGCCTTCGTGCCATCCTCGGATAACGAAGTTCTCTGGTACCTATCGCAGTATTGAGGCGGCTTGGGGTCGGAGGAGACCAGGTCGATGAACAAGGTGAAATCTGACAGGACCTGCGAGAATTTCAACAGAAGCCGAGCTGACGTAAACTTCATACAGACATCCCAAAAATGTTATGCTGTTTTTTATCTTTAGTAAGTTGGCTGTGCAAGGCAATATTTCCTCCTTTTTTTTCGTCCTTGTGAGAAAGAAAAAATCATTCCATAGTTCACGGATCGTTCTAATGGTTAAAAGATCTGCCAGAACACTGTGAGCTTACGTTCTTCTTTTTGGAACTTCGGGAAGTGCGCAGTCAAAGCGAGATTAAAATTAAGCACCTGCTTGTTTTCACTGTTCCAATGTTAACATGCAAATGCTATAAATGTACAATGTATGCCTTATCTCATGCATTAAGAAAAGGCATTTTTTACCACAAATACTAAATGGACACTTGGACACCTCCATAAAAAGAGAGTTCATTGCGAAAACTGTTTATCCCCTTCTATGTATGCTAACGTCAATCCGACAACAAAAAAGACGTGTATGATTCAACTAATTCAATACAAGCCTACCATTTTATTTAATATTGGAAAATCCACTCACAAGTTTTTAAGTGAACCGGAGCGTACCATATGCCTATAGTATCCGCGGAATATTTTGCTG